>NW_025953484.1:0-35747 GCF_018812025.1 Megalobrama amblycephala | reverse complement strand
TTTTATCAGTAAACAAACATTAAATGAGTTTAAAACATCATTTGCATGTGTAGCACCAGGAAAAGGCTTGTGAAGATGGCAGTAATAGTTAAGCCATGATGAATGATGCAAATAATAATAATAATAAATATATGTATATTACATATAAATAAAAATACATTACAAAAACACATGGCATTAACACATTTGGCGTGATGTTGCTACTTCTTTACAGTGTCTTTCAGTGCTGTTATTACAAGCTGTTTCCTGAGGATTTAGAGTTTGATCAAGGTCACAATGGTGATATGTCATGGATCAACTCCTGAACTGCCTTTCTTTGTAACAAACAAACAATCAAGCAAGCAAAAGTGTGGACTGTGAAATGTTCAATATTTCAAGTATTTCTTTTAAAAAGTCAGTTTACAGTTGAACAAGTGAGGTTTGATGGTTAAATTAGTATTAAACATATTCAAACACTTTCAACAAGAATACCTTAGTTAAAAACAAAATGGTTCTAAGAACGTTTTGCTAGCATTGTCATTTAATTACAAAGATGTTATTTCTGAATGTTTTCTTAATATTCAAAACATTATTTTTAAGTTTTTAACCCCTTGGCATTCCTGTAAAATTTGCCTAAAAATGCCTTAAAAGGCATATCCAAAGTAAATTGCATGCTGTTCTTGAACCATTTGTAATATATGCATAGTTTTGGTCTCTTTTGAAAGGCACCACAGGCGGTACAGTGGAATGTAACAGATTAAACCATTTTCTCTTTACGCAAATGTTAAGGAAACAAGTAGTAACATTTTAAGTCATTTTAAAGGCTATTGTTCACTTAGGTCTATTTGTATTACCACAAAAAAAAGATCCGAATACTCAAATCGCCAGAATAATGGACCAATTACTTGAATCCCAAAGTAATTGTTAGTGACAGCCCTAGTTCACAGCCAGTTATAAATGAACGTAAACAAACATTTGAGATGTCAAAATCACATTGAAGTGCACCCAAATGAATCCTGGATTGTAAACTGATCAATGGCTCAACTGGCTAGCAAAACCATCCTGTAAACACCTCAGTCAATCTGAATGAGCTTCATCTGAATTCAATTTCCATCGGGTAAACACTAAAGTCGGACTAAAATAAAAAATAAAAAACTGAATTGCGCATTTATTTAAGTTTTGTTCAGAGTACATGAAATGGACCCTTTTCGCATTTCACTGTTTTTGAGGTTGATGATCAGAAGAGAGTCATTTGTTGTTGCATGTTGTATTAAAATCGCTTGCTTACAATTTTCTACAATATAATGCCAAAGTAACAATGCAAAGTGAAGCGATACATATGTGCGTTACATTTTTTAAAAATATGAAGCTAAAAAAAAAAATTGGGCAGATTTACAATGTTAATAATGTCTGTGAAAGGGGTCCATGCACATATAAAATGAATATATAAAACAAACTGCAAGGTTTAGAGCTCAAAATTGTGCAAAACTTGAAATTGGATTCATTCAGATTGACCGAAATGAGCACATGAAAACATAAACATATCCATATCTCATAGTGTAAATGCCACTGCTAAAGACTTGAAGAAACGGCAATACTGGCAAGATGGAGAGACAGTCATGCACTGTTGCTGTCCGGTAGGGTTGGGCTGATAGATGATGCTATCGTCAATACTGACAGATATCACAATGTTGAACTGGCATTTTGATTCCATGTGGTTCAAACTAAACCACTGATAATCAAATGGAGGACTGCATCCGGACTCCAGGATGTTTCCATCCAGACCATGAAACAGAATGGTAGCACCAGTTTGTTTCTAGTTGAAGTGAGCAGCGCATGAAAACAGCGGTGCAGATCACACCACAAGCACTCAGGACCGTCTGTGGTAAAGATATTTCAGCGCTATATCCTCTAGTAGTTTTATCTAAAGCGAAATGCCCTTCATTCAAGCCCTTTCAGCTCCAGGCGCGTTCCTTCTTTCTCCAGACGTGCACCACATGTGCGTGTCCACTGGCATGGAGCAGAGCGAGAGTTTTTAATTTATTCCAATGAATTCAATCCTTCCTGACCCTGACGTCATCATCTATCATGATGTTTCACTGCAGACATCGTCTGATGCCCCTTTTTACAGACATCACCCAACCCTACTGTCAGCATCCTTTAACAGCTGAAATATCATGACTATTTCTCTCTAAGCAAAGAGAATTAAAAAAAAAGTATCAAAAAAAAAAACAATTGTTACAATTTTGTCTCAACAACATCAATGTAATTGTCAGCTGATGGAGGATGAACCGTCCCATTCTGCATCCCATTATGTTGAGGGAGCAAGCCTTCTTCTACATTCTAGTGAAAGAAAGAAAAAAAGAAAGAAAGAAAGAAAGAAAGAAAGAAAGAAACAAAAAAAGAAAGAAAGAAAGAAAGAAAACAAACGATCAGGATTGGCAATACAGTCACAAAAACACAAGATTGTATTTTCCGTCTGATGTTTGCTGAAAGTAAAACCTGTACAGTAAGAAAGTAAATCAGCATGAGATCAGTGCCAGATCCCAGATCATTCAATTACCTCTGTGTAATGATTTCTGAATTAAACCACACATACTTTGCCACAGAAAACTCAAAAAGATAGTTCACAGTTCACACGTCAATCTGTAATAATTCAGTCAGGCAGCCCCGTGTACACTAGTGCATTTTCATTTTAAAACACAACTGTTGCTATGGTTACGCCTGTCAGTTACACTACTCCGGTGGTTTCGACTGTTTTAGTTTGAAAATGCTGGGGTTGCATTTCAGTGTAAACAGACCAAAATGGAGACTTTTAAAACGATGATGTGGCTGCCCACGTTAGCACTATGTATCCATGATGACCGTGTTAACAATAACATGGAGACTGACCTACAATCATTGCTGGCTTTGTGGTCATTTTTAGGATCCGTTGTGCAGTTAAACTGCATTTAAAAAAATAAAACAAAAAACTGCAACTGCAACTGCCTACATGTATACACTTGTACATGCATACCCAGTGTGCATGAATGGTCATGTGACATGCGTTTCGGTTGTGTAGCATAGACGGAAATTGTTTTGGAAACATTGTGGAAATGCCAGTGTAGACGAGGAACGTTTTCATTTTAAAACACCATTTTAAAACTAGAACACACTAGTGTAAATGGGGCCTCTGTGTTTGTAGTATCTCACCTGATTTTCACCAGGATTGTCCTCGTTTCCATTTCCTGTTTGAACAACAACAATTTCTCACTTTGGTCAATTAGAAAAAGAGATACTTTAACATATTTTTAAAGATTATTCTTGGAGAATAAATCTCATATTTACATTTTGTATAATCAGTTGTATCATGTAATACTTGCCTTGATGTCGGCGATAGTAAATCACACCACCAACTGCTGCAGCCACAAGCAGAACAGCAGCAACAGCAACAATTACAATAACCTCAACACTCATTCCTGCTGCAGCAGATGAAGACGGACCTGAATCTGGAACTGATAAAGACACACAGTCATTATTACTAGAGATTGACTGATCATCAACTCCACCTATACTTCTGACTGACATTTACACCTTTCTACTTTCAATGTGATATTGATAAATTGGCACTATCTGGTGTTGTAGGGCAGCTACATCAGCGGCTTTTACAGGAAAACTGACTAATGTACATTTTTCTTGTTAAAGGATTAGTTCACTTCAGAATTAATATGTCCTGATAATTTACTCACCCCCAAGTCTTCCCTTCTTCAGTCGAAAAGAAATTAAGGTTTTTGAGGAAAATTATATGGATATTTATGGATACTATATGGATTTCTCTCCAAATAATGAAGATCAACGGGGTTCAACAGGTTGAAGGTCCAAATTGCAATTTCAGTTCAGTTTCAAAGGCCTCTACATGATCCCAGACGAGGAACTTTATACTTTAACCACAAATACTTGTCTTGCACTGCTAAAACGGCCTTTACAAAGATTTTTAAATTGGAGGAGAAAAAGAGATGTGTTTTTTCACCCTGCATTCGTCATGTGTGACCTTTCCAATGTGATTACATAATGTGTGGCATATCGCAGTGCAAGACGAGCATTTGTGGTTAAAAAGTATATTTTTTAATTTTTTTAGAAAATGAGTGATGGTTTCTCTAGATAAGACTCTTATTCCTCGTCTGGTATCGTTTAAAGCTCTTTGAAGCTGCACTGAAACTGACATTTGGACCTTCAACCTGTTGAACCCCAGTGAAGTCCACTATATGGAGAAAAATCCTGGAATGTTTTCCTTAAAAACCTTCATTTTCTTTTCGACTGAAGAAAGAAAGACATGAACATCTTGGATGACATGGGGGTGAGTAAATTACCAGGACATTTTAATTCTGAAGTGAACTAATCCTTTACTAACAACAGACATTAAAATTGTAAAACAAAAAGTCAAAATTGTCTGTGAATGTGAAGCAGAGATGATCAACAATGAAAACATTTACTGTGAGGATTTCAGTATCTCAATGCACTAAATGGCTACATGATATTCACCAGTGACAGAATGAATGAATGAACTGAATGTCTTTATGATGCTGATGCTGCCGCTGTTGATCAGTAGTTTATATTCTCCAGAGTCAGTGTTTCTGGTGTTTGTGATGGTCAGAGATCCAGTCTGATGATCCAGCTTCAGTCTGTCTTTGAATCTCTCTTCACACTGAACATCTGTACAGATCTGACTCTGATCTCCAGTGATTTCAGCGATGAGAATGTTATGAAAATACCACGTCATCACATCATTTGGGTTTTTTATTACACGAGTGTCGAAAGTGACAGATTCTCCCTCCTTCACCGACTTTTTCTTCATTTCATCTCGTTCAGCAGCAGGAACATCTGAAACACAAACCAACAGATGAGTAAAGGACCTTTTTTGGGGGAAAGATCATATAACATGATGATATCTGAAAAGCAGCATTTATTCACAATTTGTTGCTTATAAACACATTTTGCATCAAATCATCTGCAGTTTGAATTCCTTGTGACCCAAACAGAAAATCAAAAACACCAAATATCACAGATTACAACTAGGGGTGACCCTGAATAGTCGACGATTCGAAGCTTCAACAGGAGGAGCCTGATATGATTCAACTACCAATCTCACAGCCGAATCTTCGCAGAGGTCTTATGAGATGAGATATGGGGGCGCTCAATATCTGATTTCACATAGACCTACAGGTTTTCTCCCAATAATTGGATGCACTTTGAAATTGTAAAAGATGATCCAAAAAAGTAAGATGTAAGTTGTGAACAACAGCTCTCAATCAGGTAGGGTTCAAGTGATTTCAAAATATTTCTGCTAGTTCTAATTTGATTTTTGGATGCAGTGAATGTTTAGCTAAAAAGACTGCCACTCCAGTTTAGCGTTTATTATTTCTGCAGTTAAAAAGACAAAGTTGACAATTCTGGCTATACTTTTTTATTATAATAATTAATTTAATTTCTTTTAATTTATTTGATCACTCTGGGTCATCTAATTTAACTATTTGTGGCTTGTGTTTGGAATATACGTTCCCCTGCACTTTGCACACATTTGTTTTACACCTTGTGACTTGATTCTGACTGTATCAGGTTTTTAAAAATATTTTTATTTATCAGAATGGTATATTACATTCTAATTCAATTCTGTAAATTAATTTTGAATTGTTTTTCGGTGCACGAATGTTGAACTGTACTTGCGGTGCACGCACAGGCAATTTAGCTGATTTAATTTGGTTTGCTGACATGTGAAATGCATATCTATCTGCAGTGTGGCCTTTCTGCAGTTATTTATAGATGTTTTTTCATTTACTTCTATATATTTGTGTGGTGTTCTGTACATCATGTCTGTGAATGTTTATCCACATTGCCTTTCATTTCAATTTAAAAAATATAACAAGTCTTTGTCAGTTTCGTCTATCACTTGACAGGTAGTTTTGGTTGCTTTCTTAGAAAGCTGTTTCTGTGCTGTGTGTGAAAGAAAATAAAGGTGTCTTACGGCCCTGGTATCTGCTCCGTCTTGTGCACAGTTGAGCGTGTGACCCTTTCAAAAAAAGGCCTATACTCCTTACTTACTTACCAGAACAAAACTGACTGATAAAACTAACAAGTCGCCAAAGTAAAATCAAAATGCTTCAAATCTGGTTTAACTAAATTTATATTTAGGGCCAGATTTACTAAACGGGGCAAATTAGCATGAAAGCGCAATTCCACAAATGCGTCAATGAGAATGGCAAGTTTTGTGCATGATCTACTGCTGACGCACAAATTAAAGAACACAGACGCAGTCAAATAATTTAAATAATGATCAACGCAATCTAACGAGAGCAGCGCAAATTAGCACTGGATCGCAAATAAGCAAAGCTGATGCCTAACGCTGATGATCTCACCAGGTATAGGTCGACACAAGTGCAACTCATGTATAGTTACATCTTTAATCTGACAAAGACGTACACGTATATAATACTGTTGACCAATACATTAATACAGTTAATATGTAATTCATTATTTTCAGGAGCTTATTACTTCTACCTTCAATTAAACTGCTAAAGGCCCTGATATACTTCAAACGAAATGTAAGAGTGAACTGTCATTTCGAACATAATTTCTTATGCTTTCTATAAAAAAATGCTTGCTGTTTTCTAATTTTTGTTGTGTTTATTTTGTTATGGAGAAGAAAGTGTACAGCACGTATTTACATATTCATCTAACCGTCGCTCTCAGCAGTGTGGGCGGTGTCAGATGTTTGATTACAGTATATCGCAGCTCACGCATTTCGAACTTCGTTTTACTCCTACACGAAGACCGAAAAAGAACTTTATTTGAAGTATATTGGGGCCTTAACAGTGATTGTAAACTAAATTGCCTAAATTACTACATTATTTGCTAACTGCATTATTTAAATTGTAATGTTGACGTGCATTCTCTGTAAAGCTGCTTTGAAATGATATGTATCGTGAAAAGTGCTATACAAATAAATGTGAATTGAAAAAAAAAAAATATATATATATATATATAGTGTTTGTATGTGAATATATATATATATATATATATATATATATATATATATTACACATACACACTTGGCAAATTATATGTTCGGATAATGGTTTCCTCTGGCATCGCAAAGAAAGTAATACAAGTGGAAAATATTTTCTCCCTTCCACCACAATGTCTCCTCCTAGCAGCAACAACATTAAGGCATGCTTTTTTGTGCCATTGTTTAATTCCACAAATACCAGTAAATTGACTGGCACAAAAATTAGTAAATTGCATTGTGTGATTCATTTAAATTGTCTCCTCCCATAAATTTTCATCTGAAAGGGAAACTCCTACAAATGCATATGCATTAAGGTCAGCTGCAAAAACAACTCAGTCCACGCCTTTTCAGTGCTAATTTTACACTGTGTCTTTATTAAATCCCAACATTAGTTTAATGCCAAAAGACGGTTTGTGCTGACACAAGCCATTGGTAAATCTGGCCCTTAAATCAATAAATTCTGCTTTAACAGCAATGTGCAGAAATGTAGATTATCTACATAAAAATTATCTATATATTGTATGCAAATTAATATACAGTTGAAGACAAAAAAACAAGACTATCTGGTAAACATTATGACTCACCATGGATGGTAATATTGTAGATCTTTTCACTGATGCTGCTGCTGATGATCTTCAGTTTATATCCTCCAGAGTCTGAGTCTGTGATGTTTGTGATGGTCAGAGATCCAGTCTGATGATCCAGCTTCAGTCTGTCTCTGAATCTCTCATTATCTTCATTACACTGAACATCTGTACAGATCTTACTCAAATCTCCATTGATTAGTGCGATGCGAATGTCTTTATAATACCAATGAATTTTCTCTTGTTGGTTTGTTTGAACACCAGTGTGTAGAGTGACTGAATCTCCCTCCATCACACATGCAGACTTTCCATCTGGACCAACACCGAAAACACCTGAAGAAGAAAAGTACAGATGATTATGAGCTGAACAACATTATTCAACAGGAAGGTTATTCAATCTTTAAGACTCTAGGTAGAGAAATATGTCTGGATCCATAATCTAATGCAGGGTTTTTGACCTTTTTGGACACGCGCCCCCCTATGTTTATCTAATTTCACTCGTTTTAAAAACTCATTCAGTGGTCAGCTGGTTCAAACAAATGCAATATTACAGTAGGTCTACTGTACAACCACTGCCACTGGTTTTGTGCACCTACTGTACATCCTATCCCGATTGCCCTGACCTTTAAATGCAATAGTATTCAAAGATCTATGATTCTGTCTGATGTGACTAAAATGCACAGGACTTACTTTTAAACATAATGACTCACCATGAACAGCAACAGTGAAGATCTTTTTTCTGCTGTTCCCACTGATGATCTGTAGTTCATAAACTCCAGCATCTGTGCGTTTGGTGTTTGTGATGGTCAGAGATCCAGTCTGATTGTCCAGCTTCAGTCGATCTTTGAATTGCTCAGTTCCTCCATTACACTGAACATCTGTACAGGTCTTACTGAGCTCTCCATTGATTAGAGCGATGCGAGTGCCTTTAAAATACCATATCATCTTCTCCTGCTGTGTCATTTCAATACCAGTGTTTAGAGTGACTGAATCTCCCTCAATCACTGACACTGACACTTCTTCTGTATCAGCACCAGACACACCTGAAGAAGAAATAAACAGTTAATTATAAGCCAAACAAAATTTTAAAATGAAAATATATTTTCTACAGATCATAAATATTTTGAGTAGAGAAATCTGTCTGGATTCATAATGTAACGCATGCACACAAACCACAGAAAAACATCATTGATTCACACATTCACTCATCAGACAAACATACAGTCTCATGGAAATCTCATCTTAAAAACTTAAAGACCATAATGCATCCCACACTGTGATTCATATACAATTCTGCACACAAGTTTACATAACACTTGCTGAACATGCACATTGTAGTAAAAAAAAAAAAAAAGGATCATAAAATAAATTTTTCAATTGTTTTTCAGTTTTGCAGCATCTTCTGCATATCTGAACTTTTTCAGCGATGATTTTGAGATCCATCTTTTCACAGAGAGGACAATAGACTCATATTTTCACTAACGTTTAATAAAGACAATGCAGAAGAATAAAGAAACAATTAGGGGGCTTTTTAAATGGGATGACTGGAGTAAATGTATTTTGTCTTCCTAATAACATGAAAACACTGTAGCTTCTGAAGAGCAGTACACTCAGTGCTTGTTTTTGTGCTTCAGTTGGCATCAATGTGAAAAAAATGGACTTCAAAATCCTAGTCACATTATGATCCACCTTAATGTGATTTTGATTTAAAAAAATCTGTGCATTCATGGAACCTCAGAATTGTCATATGAAAACTGAGTGATAAACCAAAAAATAAATAAACAGACTTAAGTTAAACAAAAGGTGCAACTGCAGTAATTAAAAGCATATACTACTAAGGAATGGGAAAAAAATGGTATACAGGAAATACAGGACACCAACTTTATGAAATACAACAGGAAGTAGGAGTGGTGAGGATAAAAGAAGCACCAAAGACGAAACTATTCTAACAAGATTAAGAGTTAGACATGCCATGCTGAATCAAACCTTAAAATGAATAAATAAACATCCAGCAGGATTATGTGAGTACTGTGGAATAGAGGAATCAGTAGAACATGTTATTTGTGTCTGTCAAAAGTATACTAATGAACGAGAAACAATGAAGAACGCACTTAGAAAGTTGGGAGTCTACAGCTTAAAAATATATCTATTCATGGATTAGAGAGTTTATTTCTTTAACTCAAGAGTTTGGGTTTGAAATGGGTAAACTCTGGTCCACACTCTAATTCGGTTAAGTCTGACGTCACGCGGCAGCGCTTCCGAGTCCAAACGCTCATCTCATACCACAAGAAAAACAACAAACGGTTCTAGTATACATACACGATGCTACCAAAAATATTATAATCATAATCTTTATCTCCATACCAAAATCCCAGATGGCCAGACAGTGATTCATCTTTTATAAATTGTTAAAATATTAATATCTGTAACCAGAGTTGGGTATAACGCGTTACATAGTAACAAGAAAAAAAAAGAAGAAAAAAAAATAGGTAAAGTGCATTTCTAAAGAAATCACGTTTGGCGCGGATGCGTCATTATGAATCACCGGAGAACGCGTGGAGGAGGATACTCGCTCCCAAGACGAGCGCGGTACAACCTCCTAAACAAACTAGATTGGATTTATAGGCGATTTGTTCAGGATCGGGAGAGAAGGTAACTTCTGAACAATACTGTTTTCAAATGTTATTATAAATGTTTTCAGCATTTTTTCCTGTATTTAATACAGTTACATACAATCATAAACACAGTTAAGATACCACACACATACGCTACACACAGCAAGGAATGTTTAAGATGTGTCCGAAACCGTTCACTCGTTCACTGATCCACTAATCCCTATATAGTGTATGTCATCTGAGTGCACTATATCTGCAAAGAGTGAACGAAATAAAGTGAGTGAATTCGGAGGCTGATGTAGACTATAACTGTGCGTCGGAGAGCTGGAGCTGTCACAGAAACGGCTCAACACGTGATAAAACTAGGCCTACTTTTATCCTACATGTTATTTTATAAAATAATCTTAATAATAATCTTAATGACTTTATTTTGTAATCATACATACCTGCCAGCTTTGTAGTTTAATCGATTGAATGGTTTGTCATGCTTAATATGTGTTCATAATCATTAAACACTATTAACAAAAAATAATAATAAAAAGAAAAATACACATTAACAAGTGTACAATATTTCATGTATTTATTAGTTTATATTTCATATATTTATAAGTTATTTTTATTATGTTAAAATCTCACGCTCACAGATGACGTGGTCGTTGAGCGCCCTCAGGCGACTGTTGATTGCATTTGAATGAATAAGCTACCTATAGATGATTAACGAATATTTGTAAGTCAAGTTGCTGTTTTCATACTTCTGTAATATTTTTCAGTCAATATTAAATTACAGAAAAGTAATTTCTTTTCAGTTTGTTGCGTATTTTTATTTTTTAGGTTTCAAAGTAACTTGAATGTAATTAGTAATCTGATTACTTTTTACATGCAGTAATCAGTAATGTAATCAAATTACAATTTTAATGTAGTAATTTGTAGTGGATTACTTTTTTTGAGTAACTCAACACTGTCTGTAACGCTGTGAGCATGGAGTCTGTTGTGTAGACTGCAAGTATTTTAAATGTTTAACTTTAAAATGTTAAATGTTTATTATGAATAAATAGCGCTCATAAACGGACGTCGAGATGGCATTCTCAAGGGAAACGAGTCGAGTCGCCTTGGACCCGGAAATGGCGTTCCTTACGTCACGACTTAACAAGCGGATACAGTAGGTGGCGATAATGCACCTTAACGTTGAGCCACCCGCCATAAAAAGAAGACGACGACTGACCCCTATACCCTTCAAAGCTTTCGCTATAGAGGGCAATCCCTTTGAAGGAATTAGGGCATAGGAATGAGCCATTCGAAAGGAACCCAGGGTAACGTTAAATGGCGTTTTTCATCTCGATTTCTTACTTTTCCACATAAATAACGTTTAACTGATATTTGTATTCATTTGATAGCGGCATTTTTTCCAGAAGCGACTCGCACTGCTTTCAATGTAACGTTACATTTGATCAATTTGTGCAACATTTACTCACACTGTTACGTTTTTAAGTTTTTATACAAAATCATATGACATGACCATTATACAGGGATCTTTTCGATATCTTTCACGGCCTCGGTAAACTAATCTGGGGAGCGTTTCCCAAAACCATAGTTGCTAACATTGACTGCGGTCATTAGGCCTAAATGCGTCATATGTTAAATCGTGCATTCTTAGCGTTGACAACAAGGGAAATTATTATTTTTATTTTTTTTGCCATGGTCCATCAAAAAAATACACACTTTAAAATACAAATGATTAATGCATTTCTGTCCAATATAAAGAGATTAGGGCTGTTACAAA
The DNA here is from genome assembly GCF_018812025.1 of Megalobrama amblycephala. Classification (NCBI taxonomy): domain Eukaryota; kingdom Metazoa; phylum Chordata; class Actinopteri; order Cypriniformes; family Xenocyprididae; genus Megalobrama; species Megalobrama amblycephala. Next base: position 23,747 of record NW_025953484.1, on the reverse strand, counting down.
CAACTGCGTCATTTTCGGCACGACACCAGCAGGAAAAAGAGACTATAATAAAATAAATGTCTTACCGTGACTGAACGAAAACCGCATAAGGAAAGCCAAAATAAAAAGCAGTTTCATTTTAACCACTTTCATTTTTATTCTTCTTCGGTGAAGAAGAATAAAACCCGACTTTGGTGCACCACCACCACCGACTGGACTGGAGGATTGAGTGTTTTGGTTTGCCGCAGATGCAGTGTCATGATCTGAAAACCACGCCCACCGGTCAGCGTGAGGTAGCCTTTTTGTTTAGCATAGTCGGGGAGACAAAGACAGAATAACGAGTATATCTAACAATTCTGTGATTCCTTCTAAGAAATGTGAGATATAAACTCGGATTTGCAAGAAAAAAATAAAAAAATAATGTCGAGTTTATATTAACTTTTATTGCATGACTTATTAATTTTACTTTAGTTTATTTTACTTAATTTACTTCATTGCCCTTTATGATTGTACATTTTTATGTAAAACTCCACTGTTACATATTGTAATTGTAACTATGTCTGCCTTTGAGAATGATTAATTATAAATGTTGTTTGTTCAATGCTTATTTTGTATGTACATTTGTTTATTTGCTATTAAAAATAAACAACCTCTTTGCTGTTTTTATTTATTTATGTATTTTTTGGTGCTTGCTAGTCCTATATTTCTTAAACTAATACGTTTATAGTATAATTTTACATTATTTTGGTTATAGACATAAATTAGTCTATCTGCATGAATAAACATTATTAAGCTTTCATGGATACAAACAATATTTAGGCCTACTCAAAGTTATAATATTGGCTGTCAACATTATATGTTATGTATTGTGTAACTAAGGACTTGATTTTGGCTTTAGTGGAAGGCAGAGCTCAGGAAGTGAGAGAAGTGTTACTATGAAAACAGACAAATGACTTGCAAATATATTTTTATACAATATTTTTGTATATTCTAGCACATCCACATCATGTTAGATGTTGTAACTACACTCTTCTGCTGTAATGAGTGTCTTTCTTCATTGACATCAGGGCTCTGAAATATTCGGTAACGCTTTAGATTACAGCCTGGAAAGTACTGTGTAAATACAACAAATTTACAGCATAACTTTCTGTAATTATAGTGTACCTATAAAGTAAATATGTGTAAGTATAGGGGAACAATATGTAAAGTCTTGGGAATAAAGGAGTAACAACCAGGAAAATAACATTATTTATACTGTAAGTATTTTAGAACTAAGGGGTACTTACACTGTTATGACAGACAACAATCTCACGTTTGGGAGAAAGTGCACTGATTAAGTTGTTTCAAGGCAAGTAGAAAGAACTACTGCAATCTTCTTTAATACATGGGGAAATATGCTTTTGTTTCATGTAGTTACAGGGTAAATATGACATTACGGACCGTAAATTCAATCGGTGCTTGTTACACTCTTGTTTCATGTAACAACGTGCAATAACTCCCTCTTTTCAGTGTATTATTTTGTTTTTCTGTATTATCAGTTTATCAGTGATGCTTGCTGGTAAGAAGCCAGACTCTTTGACCTCTGAACTCTGATTCTTCTTTGACTGTGTTTTATACATCAGTTTTGATGGAGTAATTCAGTACTTTATTAAGCAGTTGTGTCTGATGAGGAAATCACACTGTGAGGTCTATTAAATGCAGGACAGGAAGAAACTTTACCTGCTACAAACTCAGCACATCACAATCTTCTGCATATTTGAACCTTTTCAACAATGATTTTGAGATCCACCTTTTCACAGAGAGGACAATTGACAGACTCATATTATCACTAATGTTTAATAAAGAAACAATGCAGAAGAATAAAACAATTAGAAGGCTTTTAAAATGGGATGACTGGAGTAAATGTATTTTGTCTTCCTAATAACATGAAACTTGGGTAAAGTTGGTTTTATATTCGCACATCCGTATTCAATAGCCTTGTTAATCACACTACATTGGACATTCAGTGGACATTCACAAGTAAATAAGCCATTAAAACAATACTTGCCTATTTTGATTGACTGTGAAAAATGTTGTAAGTTGACAATCGTTGGTTGTCAATATCATGTCGCTGCTTAAAATTCGCAAACATTAATTTATTGCACATTTATTGGAAAGTCTGAATTTATCAGAAGTCCGAATGTGCGAATATAAAACCAACTTTATCCAAGTTAACATGAAAACACTGCAGCTGAAGAGCAGTACTAAAAAAAGCTACACTCAGTGCTTGTTTTTGTGCTTCAGTTGGCATCAGTGTGAAAAAAAAAATGGACTTCAAAATTCTAGTCACATTATGATCCACCTTACGTATTTTGATAAAAAATATAAATATCTTTTCTAGAAAGGGGTATATGTAAACTTGTGGGCTTATGTACCCCTTTCCCATATGTGCATTAATGCAACCTCAGAATTTTCATATGAAACTGAGCGATAAACGAAAAATAGATAAATAAACTTAAGTTAAACTAAATGCGCAGCTTGCAGTCTACTCATCGTTCAGGTCGTGTTTTTTGGGGGTCAATCATCGTACAAAATGTGTGACGAAAGCTCTCACTCCGGAGGGTGACCCCTTTGAAGGGATTAGGGCATAGGAATGAGCCCTTCGAATGGAACGCAGGGTAAATGGCGTTTTTCATCTCGATTTCTTACTTTCCCACATAAATAATGTTTAACTGATATTTGTATTCATTTGATAGCGGCATTTTTTTCCGGAAGCGACTCGCAGTGCTTTCAATGTTTGATCAATTTGCAACATTTACTCACGCTGTTACGTTTTTAAGTTTTTATACAAAATCATATGACATGACCATTACAGGGATCTTTTCGATATCTTTCACGGCCTCGGTAAACTATCTGTTCATTGACTGCGTCATTAGGCCTAAATGTGTCTTATATTAATCGTGCATTCTTAGCGTTGAGAACAAGGGAAATTTTAACAAAAAACATTCTGCCTGTCAAAAAATACGCACTTTAAAATACAAACTATGAATGCATTTCTGTCCAATATAAAGAGATTAGGCCTGTTACAAACAACTGCGTCAGTTTCGGTTTGTAACGTATGTAATCGGCACAACACCAGTAGGAAAAAGAGACTATACAATTAAGCTAAATGTCTTACCGTGACTGAATAAAAACCATATGAAAACGGTCAAACTAAAAGAAAGTTTCATTTCAATCACTTTAAACATTTTAGTCTTCTTTTCTGTTTGTAAATCAGATTGCTGTTGGTAACCTGGCTTATTGGTTAACCACCACTGGCAATGTTTTGGTTTTCCGGAGCAGAGGTCACGTTACGTCACTTGCAGCAACACGCGCAAAGTGGTTTCAGAAAAATAGCGATAGCAAGTGGAGGAAAATGTGCAAAATCAATAAGAGAAAAATGTTTTGTTGTGCCTCTGGATGTCGGATTCGGAATGCAAAAGATATAGTCTTCATTTTTATAGAATACCGTTGCTGAAAACGCCCTTTGAAGCTAAACAGTGACGATTATGTTTCAAGTTAGACTGGACTGATGAAACCTACATTGATTAGTCTACTATTAAAGCAGGACTTTTACGTAAACAGTAAGTCTACATAATATTCACAGTTTATAGGGAATATACAGCAGTTACAGCACGAAATAATATTTAAACCTATAACATTTTACATAGATAACTTTTAAACATAGCCTATAACATTTTTATTTCATAATTCTGACTTTTTTATAATAACGAGTATATCTCACAATTCTGTGTTTTCTTCTAAGAAATGTGAGATATAAATTCGGATTTGCGAGAAAAGACATATAAACTCAAGACATATAAACTCAAAATTATTATTATTATTATTTTTTATTCCATTACTTCCATAGACTGCTACTGCAGAACTCATTTTCTGCTACCAAGTAAGCCCCGCCCACACACACAAAAAAAAAAAAAAAACTACGATCCAGAGACTCTTAACCTCTTTGGACTCAATCGTGCAGTAAAATGTCATGTATAATTGCATGTGTAAATCCCCTTGAATACAAACAAGTTTGGTGTGCTTAAGAAAGATCATTAACAACATTTTTTTTTTAATCTTACTTTCGAAAAACTAAATAAATACAATAATGATTTTTCATGAAAAATTATGTTATAGCCTAATTATTGACCTAAATATCAGCTTGTTTTAATCAATGGTACCATATAATTAATTAAATTCAAATTTATTTGGTTTGTCAGGATTAATTTGTGTTCATAATCAGTAAAATAAAAAAAACTCTTCTAACAAGAATAAAACATATGAACAATTAGAAATTATCATTGTATTATTAATTATTTTAACCCTTGAGCGGTCTTCGGGGTCTTTTTGACCTGCAAATGATGTTTGCTCAAATTAAAAAAAATGTTCTCTGTGTCCAAATGGCATGAGACTTTGTACGGTGGTTAACACTTTTAAGATCTACAAAAAAAAAAAAAAAAAAAAAAAAAAAATTGGAGTGATATCTTGTTTTTATGTTAGTGTAAAAAAAAAAAAAAAATGTAATTTTGTAACAATATAATATATTTTTTTAAAACCAATGTAATTTTACTTTGTTTATTAATGTTTTTCTCAACAGTTTTTGGAGGATTCCTGATATCTTTTAAATGTATATAAATAAATTAAAAAATATTTTTTGAAATAGGTTTTTATGCATAAATTCACTTTATAAAAGGCCCAGATTTCTAACTTTCATTCATGTCGATAGCATGGATAATTTGACATGGTTTAGTGTAAGATTTTTGCCCATATTTTGAAAAATCCAGTTTTAAAAGTAAAAAAATATCACTTTTACCAGTAGATGGCTGCAGAGCTCCACTATTTGCTATGTGCTATTTGAATGACTGAAAGACATCTTTTCACAACTGTTTTTTCAGTTGGATTCATATCTAAATGTTATGAAATCACAATTATAACAATAAAAATTACTTTGTCAAAGTTTAGCATTTTTTGTGCAGGGCAAAATCAGTTTTTCAATAATAATTTTATAATAAAAACAATAAAATAATAAAATAAATATTTTTTATTTGTGTGTGTGTGCGCGTGTGTGTGAGCATGTTTATTTTGTATTGGGGATGTTTTTTTTGCATTTTTGGAAGTGTGCCACTTCATTTCTGTGTGTGTGTGTTGTGCGTTGTTTCTGATTTTGAGAATGGATTTTGTCCAGTTTCTAAGTGGGGTCTCTGTGGGTTACATTATTGATGATATTATTGAAAAACTGATTTTTTTCAGTACAAAAAATGCTAAACTTTGACAAAAAGTCATTTTTATTGTTATAATTGTGATTTCATAACATTTAGATATGAATCCAACTGAAAAAAACTTGTAAAAAGACATCTTTCAGTCATTGAAATAGCACATAGCATATAGTGGAGCTTTACAGCCATCTACTGGTAAAAATGATAGTTTTTTTACTTTTATAACTGCATTTTCCAAAAGATGGGCAAAAATCTTACACTAAACCATGTCAAATTATCCATGTTATCCACATGAATCAAAGTTAGAAATCTGGGCCTTTTATAAAGTGAATTTTACATAAAAAGCTGCTTTTGCATAAAAACCTATTTAAAAAATATTTTTTAATTTATTTATATAAATGTAAAAGATATCACAAATCCTCCAAAAACTGTACAAATGTTGAGTAAAAACATTAATAAACAGAGTAAAATTACATTGGATTTAAAAAAATATATTATATTGTTACAAAATTGCATTTTGGTGAAGACCACGAGTGTAGTCCCCAAACGAAGACCGCACAAGGGTTAATTATCTTGAAACTATCCAAGCAGCGTTTCACACTCAGATGTGATGGTGGAATTAATACATTATCTAAATGTGATTACAGAATATATTTAAATTATCCATCAAATTGTCATTTTCTGCTTGCAGTCTTGCGAGTTAACAATAATGTCTGACCAGTAAAGAAAACATTTTGGCATTAGGCATTGGCATTATTTAACGCCTAAAAATGTAAAAAATTTTACATTATAAATAGAATTTAGTTTCATTAATTTTAAAATTCATCACTGGAGTGAACTGGAACATGATTTATTGGAAATGTTTGAAATTATAAGTGGTTCTTAAGTCAATACTTTTTTAATGCATTGTCAACTTTCCATTCCTCCACTGCGTGGTTCTAGCCAGTGCTGGATCGTTGTCAGTGCGAAACACATTTTTGTGCACGTGAATTCTTGTCAGCATTTTAGCGCTAGTCTATGACTGAAAAATAATCATTGCAAAAGAAACGATACATAGCTTACATGTCGCTTTAAACTGGCAGATTTTAGAATGTTGTAGGCAATTCTTTTGCACGTATTACAAGTTTAAAGTCAGCGTGAACCGGAAGTTGCACACGACTTTTCTCCAGTGTTGTGACGTATTTCCAAGTGAAACGGAATATTGAATAGAGGGCAGAGTTTTACTAAAGCGCTCCATCTCTCCATCTCTCCATCTCTCACTCATAGCAGACTAAGGGTTGGAGGGAAGTGGTTTACACGTTTTCAACCCAAGCTGTCAAACTGACGTCATCAGAGAAGGAACACCATTCCAGACCGGAAGTATCTTTTCAGATTTTGATTAAAGATTACCATGACAAACAATTGTTTTCTGTGTTTTAACTTGCACGGATTAATTGTTCACCACAAGACTAGTAATATGCACTAACAAAGTAAATAGTGTCGATTTTGATTTCATGATGACTTTAATCTAGTCTTGCCTGGATCTTTGGTGTAAACCCCCCCACATCACATGATAATCACATCATAGTAAGTACATTTTATTTATAGAGCACATTTAAATTCAGCTTACACTGACCAAAGTGCTGTACAAAACAATCATAAAATACAAAAAAATATATAATGAAATAAAATAAAATTAACAAAGAAAACAATTATTAATCCATAATTTAATAATCGGGAAAGGGTAAGGAATAAAGATAGGTCTTAAGTCTAGATTTAAAAACAAAGATAGAGGAAGCACTCTTAATGTCAGGTGTCAGCTGATTCCATAACTGTGGAGCAGTAACTGCAAAGGCTCTGTCACCTTTTGATTTTAGACGTGATCGTGGGATGTGCAAGAGAGCTTTATTGGCAGATCTGAGGGACCTAGGAGCTGAGTTCAAATAAATAAGATCAGAGATATACAGTAGGATGGTGCTTGTCCATTAAGAGCTTTAAAAACAATCAGCAACATTTTAAACTGAATTCTAAAAAAGACAGGAAGCCAGTGAAGAGAAGCTAAAATTGGAGTGATATGATCACGTTTTTTTTGCACTAGTTAACAGTCTAGCTGCTGCGTTCTGGACCATCTGCAAATGTGACAATGAAGATTGAGGAAGGCCAAGGTACAGCGAATTACAATAGTCCAGCCGTGATGTGATAAATGGATGAATAACTTTCTCCAAATCTGGAAAGGAAAGTGTTGATTTAAGTCTGGAAATGATTCTCAGTTGATAGTAGCTGTTTTTAACAGCTGAGCTAATTTGTTTTTGAATGTAACAGACAACATACTAACATACATGCTAATCATGTTAGATGTTGTAACACTTCTGCTGTAATGAGTGTCTTTCTTCATTGACATCAGGGCTCTAAAATATTCTTTAAAAAAGTACCTTACATTTTTGTAAAAATGTACATTTAAATGGAAATCTAAACATAAATGAGGATAAATATAAGTTAACACACATTACCAAGGTGTATGTTGTCTGCCACATTCAAAAACACACATCATTGTCACTAGACTCTAGGACAGCCTTAACCCAGGCACAAAAACATAAACTCTTCTAAATCCTCAACACAACATAATACTAAACTCCAAAATGTTTTTACCTTTACTAAAAAACAAATAAAATAACAAATGATTTTAACATTTAATCTCCTAATGCAGTGTCAAGCAAAGCCTGGAACTAGATTCAATGTCCAGTTACAAAATGCCAACAAAAATAATTTAGTCACAACCCCAACAGGCTAAGTTAACTTTACATTTTATAGATTTGTAAATGTGACATTAATTAGTGACATTTTGTCTAATATAATAAATTGAACAAGCAGCAAAACTACTTATTTTCTGTGTAAGTATTATCATTTTATCAGTGATGCTTGCGGTAAGTAGCCAACTCTGACCTCTGAACTTATTCTTCTTTGACTGTGTTTTATACATCAGTTTTGATGGAGTAACTCAGTACTTTATTAAGCAGTTGTGTCTGATGAGGAAGTCACACTGTGAGGTCTATTAAATGCAGGACAGGAAGAAACTTTACCTGCTACAAACTCAGCACTTCAAAAGCAAATGACCACATACAAAAGATCAAACCGTGTTTCTATAGAAATCAGACCGCAGCAGGTTTCAGTTTGACTCAGATGAGCTGCTCAAGATCCACTGTCCTGCAGAGTTTAACTCCAACCCTGATCAAACTCACATGCCTGTATAATCCTGAAGACCTCGATTCACTTGTTCAGGTGTGTTTGATTAGGGTTGGAGCTAAACTCTGCAGGAAAGTGGATCTCGAGAGCCAGTTGCTGACCCAAGCTGGCCAGTTGCGAGTTGAGGACCCCTGCTCTAGAGTCACACCTCTGTAATAGTGGTAAAGTGAGATGGCACATGTTTTTTTACTTTTCTGCTTTGTTTTTCCATACACAGTAATTGATATTTGGATATTCAGTTGAACTATACAACCATTTTGAAATCAATAAGCTCTTTTTTACCATGTAATGCAAACAGATTCACACAGTGTTCTTCTACTTTTGCATATTAATATTAGACTACACTACATTATCAATGTAAAATGATAAAAGAAGAATTATATCCCCACTATTAAAACAGTTAAAAGTTTTAATAAGAGCCAGAAGAACATCTTGTAGCTACAGTCAAAGTGACGTGTTCAGTCAGTCTTTGTTGTGGGAGGATTCACACCATCTTGAATGTTTCCAGAGAACAGTCTATTCAGACTCTGAGCAACAGAAGAAAATGTTTCACACGTTTTTGTTCTATTTGTGCTGCTGGAGCCTGATAGGTAAGTTATAAAAGTGTTTTTATGGCTTAGTATTTCAGAACAGGGTAACAAAACTACTGTTTTTAAATAGTTTGTGATGCTTGTTACTGTACGTACTCTAAAAATATTTCTGCAGTAATCATTAGCAACAACATTAGTTGTAAAATGCATTTATTAGTAAAAATCCATTAACATAATTTCAACCTCAAACTTTGTAAACCAAGTCTTAATTTGTTCTTGTGTTTTTTTCAGGTGTGTTTGCTGCTGAAACAAATGAAATACAGTCAGTGATGGAGGGAGATTCAGTCACTCTAAACTCTGATCTTACTGAAATACATGAAGACGACGACATACTGTGGAAATACGGAGCTGAAAACTCTCTCATAGCTAAAATCAGCATAGAGAAGCAAATCTTTTCCACATCTGATGGTCCTCATGGGAGATTCAGAGACAGACTGAAGCTGGACAATCAAACTGGATCTCTGACCATCACAAACACCACAATGAAACATACTGGAGTTTATGAACTAGAGATCAATGGAGCGAAACTCACAACAAAAACATTCATTGTTTCTGTCTATGGTGAGTCTAAAGATCCTTTGTCTTGTCTTTAAATGTATGTCAAACAGGCAAATATTTGGAGAATATTTTGGAGAAACTTTTTTACAACTTTTTTACGATTGATGGCATTGCATTGTCATGGCAGAGTAGTTGTAAAATTGGATATAACTTTACAAAGCAAAAGTTAGCAATTGATTTTTCATACAAAAATTATGTTAACGCATTTTGTGGCCCACATTGCGCCTCACTGTAACCCAGATTTTTGCTTTTCTGGAGGACAAATGTAAATAATTTTTTGTGGTTGAGCCTAACTAGTAGTGAACTCAGAAAATTATATTATTTACACTGAAATGTTTAATCACAGAAACACTAACTGACCATTAACACACTACAGTGAAAATTATTTCAAGAAATTTCTGCTCTTTTCCATGTTTTCCAGCTCCTCTGCCTACTCCTAACATTATCAGAGATTGTTCTTCACCATCATCTTCATCATCGTCATCAAATTGTTCATTGGTTTGTTCAGCTGTGAATGTGAGTCATGTGACTCTCTCCTGGTACAAAGGAAACAGTTTATTGTCCAGCATCAGTGTGTCTGATCTCAGCATCAGTCTCTCTCTACCTCTGGAGGTGGAATATCAGGATAAAAACACCTACAGCTGTGTGCTGAACAATCCCATCAGCCACCAGACTCAACATCTCAACATCACTCAATACTGTTATGTTACATGTCCAGGTATGGTGGTGATTAACTAAGCTTATCATATTTCTATTAAATAGAGCTGATGTTTGATATGGTTTGTTAGGCAGACACACAGATTCACTCACACTAATGCCTCATTTTGTCCATTACAGATAAAGGTCTACCTTTACTGTACATAGTGCTGATCTCTGCTGGATCTCTGCTGATTGTTTCTGCAGTCGTGACGTGCTGCATCTGCAATAAGTGTAGAAAAAAAGGCAAGGAGAACATGCAATTCATTTGTACAAATATTTATCTTTTTTAGGACAGAAATTTTAATGTTAAAACTTTGTCATTTTAAAACCTCCGTTATTATTTTCAATGCAGTCCAGACATGGGAGGAAGACAGAACCGATTCAGCATTGTGCAAACCAACAACACGACAAAAGGTAAGATCATTAATGACAGGAAGTTGTTGTAGTCAGTCAGTTTGCAGCATCAGACGGACAGTGAACAGATGTTTGTGGTTTATCGACTCAACCGTCATCGTTTGTATCTTCAGTAGGGAGCAGATCAAAAAGCATTGTTTAAGCGTTTTTTTATGCTGTAAACTGTTTGCACCTCGGTGTAAGTTTTTCCATTTTGCAGAACCATTTTGATTTTGCAGACTTAAAAACATTAGTACAAATCAAAAGTATGGCTCTTTCAATCATTGTATCTACACCGGATGTGTGCAGTGTGTCTTATATGACTGAACTACATCGCTCCGATTAATAAATAGGGTTGCTGAATCGCGACACATCTGTAGACCATTTCTCTTTATATTTTTGCTTTTGATGTGAACTGTGGCCTAAATTATCTTTTTTTTTTTTAAATCATACTTAATGTGCTTCATTTTACATTTTTAAATAACCCATAAAAAGTTTTTGGAGAGAAAGTGAGACAGAGTTGTGTAGCGATATTAGCTCAAAATAAATACATAATAAATCATAACTAGTTATAATTAATTATGAATATTTGGATCAGTTAATAAAATTAACTTAATGTAATAAAATTAAAATTACAATCAATTAACCTGTTTGTCCAGTGAAAACTCAGGGCCCTATTTTAACGATCTAAACGCAAAGTGTAAAGCGCACGGCGCAGGTGCACTCAGGGCGTGTCCAAATCCACTTTTGCTATTTTAACGACGGAAAAACGGTCCGTGCGCCGGGGCGCATTTTTGAAATGGGTTGTCCCTATTCTCTTAATGAGTAATGGGCGTAACGTTCAATAAACCAATCAGAGTGTCATCTCCCATTCCCTTTAAGAGCGAGATGCGCTCGCGCCATGGCGGATTGCTATTTACATGGCGGAATTTGTTGGCGGAAAAGCTGAACGCTTTTCAAGTGAAGAAACCGATCTGCTCGTGCGATGAGTCAGTTAATACATGTGTGTGTATTGGCACGATTGTTCAATTAATTAGTCAATTTCGTTCATCATTATAAATAGTAATAGGCTGAATTGAAAATAGGTAGCCTAATTCTAATACACGCAATGACTATTCATCATTACATTTTTATATTTATGTACACAATAATATTCTTTTACACTGTATCCTTTTGTTTTTAATATTTGGCATGTTTGTGTGATGCGCATCCCTGTGTGTAATAAGCAAAGTCAACGCGCACTGTGGACGCGCCCAGAGGCGCAGTTTCTACCAACGCGCTCTAACAAAAAAATATTGCGCCATTGACTTTAGACTAGGTTTGAGTTGGTCTATGGCGCAGTCTATTTTCAGCTCCTTAAAATAGCAATGCGCCGGCAATGCGCCTGAACACACCTCTTTTTTAGACCAGCACGCCCATGGGCGCACTAACTGGTGCAAATGCATTTACTAATTTAAGGACGTGGCGCTGAACGGGAAAACGCGAACGGCGCCGGACGCAAACTAGCAAACACACTTGCGCTGCGCCTTGCATCGCATTGTGCCGGGTGTATTATAGGGCCCTCGGTGTTAATTGTTTATTAATTCTGAGAAATGTTCCTTTCCAGGTTATGGGAAACAACATTCCTATTGTATGGTACTTCTCAGAGCATGTATTCGGGATCTAAATAATTTAAGAGGCAATCTATTCACAGACAGGGTTTCAGAACCAATATGAATTGTGCACAAGTTTTGTTAACTAAATCACGAACACATAGCTAACTAACAAACACAAACATACATACACATAAACAGGTAAAATGATAAATGATGGGAAGTGGGAAACAGTAGGAGCTATGAAGAAACCAAAAACCAGGGAAAGAATCATCAGTATTCATCATAAAATCTCCCTTGTAACAAAGGAGGATACTGGCATTAAGCCTCTTTTTGAAGAGCTTCTGGATATAGTGCCGCCGTAGGAAGTCCTGAGAATTCAGTCTGATGGTACTGAAGTTACAATCGATGTCTTCTGTGTTGAATGAAGAAGCGATAACAAACTTGCGTGGTTATTTTGAATCTTGTATTAGGGAAGAGTTCTTTCACTCTTCTAGAGGAGCACATGGCTGGGGTTGCGGGTTTAAGATTACAATCCTGGCAGGCCCTTAAGCCTTGGCCTAAAGAGGTCGCCCTGCAGGGCGTCAAGGCCCCGGTTCAAATGAAATCGAAGAACGAACTGATGTGACGTCATTTCGAACAAAATCAGGCCAAAACGAAGTTTGTTTTGTGTTCTTTTTGGAAGTTCAAAATGACTTGCTCCAGCTGCAAAACACCTTCGTACTACCATTGGTCAGTGATGATAACGTAATAGGAGGTGTGTGCCGAGACTCCGCCTTCACTTGCGTGGGACGCGTCTGGCGTCTCTGACTCATTTGATCTGTTGAGTTCAGCTCAAAGTAAAGCTCAAATGCAGCTTTTGCAGCCATGTGTTTCTTTGTAGTGCTGCAACAAGTATCTTTGCTGTTCCTCCTGTGTGAAAGAAAAATGATTGTCTTTCACACAAAAGCAACAGCAAAGATACTTGTTTCAGCACGTCTACAGAGGTGTCAGTCATGATAAACCTTCAGAACTCTGATAACTGTTTAAAAAGTCAGGTGATTATCTGAATTGATGTCATTTTATCTTTTTGCTCCATGTTAGCATCTGTAGTAGTTTTTAATAACAAAACCAAAAATTCTGTTACTGAGGTTAAGGTTATTAAGAGAATAACAAGGTTGTTCAGGTTAGTAAAAGGGAAACCTAAGTTGGTCTTCTATTAATTGTCTATTGCATCAGCAAGATTCCTGACTGAGATTCCTATCTTTCCTTTCAGAAATCAAAGGTGGAGTCTGTGTATGAAAATGTTCCCAAAAAAAGATGACCAAATACTGGAATTGATGTTAGGGTTCCTATGGGTCTCTGCCTCACACCGTTTGCTTTTATTTACATTTATTTCCCGACAGGATGTCTATATAAGTTATTGTATTGTTTAAGATGTTGTTGATCTGTATTAGTTTCATTTAGTGGTGCACCATAGTATCCAGAAACGTAACTAAGCATTTTATGGAAATGTATATAACTTTCATTATTAAAAATTGATCCCAACCTTCACTATGCTGTTTGTCAATCAGTTACTGTTACTGGTTTACAATATCACACACACACAAATCCACACTATGCTGGATATTTTGGCAAATGTAACATGTGTAACAAAGTCTCTTTAGAGCAGAGGTCCTCAACTCTGGCCCTCGAGATCCACTTTCCTGCAGAGTTTAGCTCCAACCCTGATCAAACACTCCTGAACAAACTAATCAAGGTCTTCAGGATTACTACAAAGTTGCAGGTAGGTGTGTTTCAGGGTGGGTGATATGACCAAAATCTTATATCACGATATGAGTAATTTTATTTCATGATAGCGATGTACATCACGATATAGGTATAATTTTTGCTTTAATAAGGTTATAATATCAAAGTGTTTGGTACCATAGAATCTTCATAATTGTCACCAATGTCAATATCATGAAAAAAACAAATACAGGCCTAAAAACAAAAAAAGGAAAAACTCAAGCTCACAGAAGATAAGTAAACAGTCAGTGATGAAATAAGAATAAGAATCCAATTACAAGCAAAAAGACAAAAAAAATACAATAAATAAGAATTGCTATATATATTAGGGTTCTGTCACTTCGATCTATGTATTTTGGGGTTTGTGACAGAGCTCTCTGTCGTCTCGCACTCATTGAAGCAAAGTGCGAGAGATCACTTCCGTCATCAGAACGCGTTTTCTGACCTCACCAACAGGATGTGGAGGGCAGTTGGACATAGTGGTGTTTTAGAGGTAAAAAATAATATAAATACTGTTTGGTTTCTCGCACAAACTGATCGTTTCACTGAAAAAAAAAGCAACTTAAAAGTCGAAGATGTTTCACCCTGTTTTGCTCTGATTGTGTTTGTGGCGTCTGGTTGGTGAGTTTAAATGTGTTTTAAGGCTTCAATTGCTTCTGGTCTGGTACCGTGAAATAATGCTGGTTGCCGGTGACCATTCTGGTAAGGAGCCTAAGTAAAGCAAACACTGATCACCATAATGGTGTATTCAATGTTATAATGCAGTTACAACAAACAAAATCTAATATTAAAAAGCCAAGGGTCAAGAGCTTAACTAAAGAAACCCCGATCTCCATGATGGTGACTTAAGCCGAGTTCAGACTGCACGATTCTCAAAGCAGTCGGGTCACTGTTCTTTTCACACTTCATGACTATCTTGGCCAGCATTCAGTCGCTGCTGTGTTCAAACTGCACGATGGATCGGCGACAGAAGGTTTCACACTGCATGACTTTACAATAGGAAGAATCGCCGACAACTCTGTCTGGCACGCAAACTACATTTCACAACCAAACACACGCGAGATGTGACAAGGAAACAATGCGATATCATGCATGTAAGACTGAAGTTCTCACGTGAGACTGGGTTTATTATTAAAAACGGTAACCCGCAAGAAGCTTGCAATATTGCCTGTGCGCTGATTTGCAGCGAGAACAAGAAGAAGAAAAGAAGAATATGGAGGAGGAAATGGTTGGGGACACACAAGGAACAAGGATTGCTGATATTGTGGTCTATAACTCCTCCCCGAACTCCCCGCTGCTCTGTATCTTGCTCTCATTGGCTGTCAGTCATAGCCGATGTAGTTTTCAGTCAGAACACTTTTCACACAGCAGGATTTTGAATCGCCGACAGGTCCAGATATTTAGCATGCCAAATATCTCACGGGCGTCAGCGACTCGTCGGCGATTCTCTCAGATCGCGTCGTCTTTGCTCATTCACACTGCCTGATTGTCACTCGCGAGAACGAGCACCTGTGATTTTGGGCATTTGTCGGCAATTTCTCAAAACCTGTCGGCGAGCCAAAATCAGGGCTAAAATCATGCAATCTGAACTCGGCTTTAAATGTGATTTTCTCCTTTGGTGATTCTGCTTGTTAACAGATCACCTTCCTGACACATTTACTGTGTTAAAATCATTACACAGTGAATGTGTCAAAATTAACACAACAAGTGTTGTCCCTAAACTCACACACTGATGTGTGAGAATTTAACACAGTTTGAGTCAGTTTTAACACATCCTTTCTAAGAGAGCAAGTATTGAATATCTCTGATGATATTATTATACTTAATCCAAACCAAGAGACACGTGATCAGAGAACACATGCAGTTTAACAGAGGAACACAATATAAAAGAAATACTGACAGCAAGACAAAAGTGACAGAAGATACTGAGCAAATCACTCCTGATAACATGCTGATTCAGGGTGAGCCACTAGGTGGAGCTGTTGATGACCAACAGATGAGACCACAGAGACAAATCACACTAGAGATTTAACTACAATGCTTCCCATGGGGGAAAATGTTTTCATGTCTGGAAATGTTCAATTTTGTTTTCAAAGAGGAAAAAGAAAATAACATGTTTGTACAGAGTAAATTAGGCCTTCCAGGTAACAAAGGACTCAACATCCAATTTAACATTTGCAGTTATGACTAGCGCAGAAATCATGTTTGCTAAAATGTAGTGTTTGTTATTTATTTAGAGTTCCATAGTTTGTATGATCACAGTTTTATGTAAGTTTTTAAGCAGAAAACGAGCTGGAATCAGAGTTCTCTTTCTCACTGACGGCACTACGCCAATTCTACAGGCTGAATCGCCCCCCCAAAAAACCCCAGCGGCATCTGACTAGGGCCAATGGTGCAGGACACACTGAAAAACCTAAGCCAGCTAATGCTCAAAAACAGCCTGACGTTGACCAGCAGCTGATGGTCAGCTCGGTGCGGGCTTAAGATTCATATAAAGTAACTTAACGAGACATATTTAAACATAACAGCATCAAACAGGATCTGCTTGAAGTTGCAGCCTGGAGCTTGAAGTGACAAAGTTCAGAGTGTAAAATAATCAGCAAAAACAAAAATGGGGATTTTCACACACATCAGCACTGACAAACTGTTCAGTTATTTTAGACAAGGGTGGAGTTTCACAACACTTCACTAAAATCCGCTCTCACATCAGATCATCTGTCATTTATTACTGAAGTAGTTTTAAAGAGTTTGTCTTGGTCTCATATTTGTGGACTGAAAGCATTGAAGATGTTTCACACTGTTTTGTTCTGCTTGTGTTTGTGGCGTCTGGTTGGTGAGTTTGAAATGTGTTTTTATGGCTTTTAAGACCAATTAGGTTTATGTCAAGATCATTCAATCAGAGCAGTTTCATTCAAAAAAACAATTCCAACTTGCATTAATTTCATGCACAGGAGTAATAGAGCAACAAATGATATATAAATACTTGGATAACCTTTGAAGAAATGAACAATATACTAAAAAATGTGGCCTACATCAAAGTCTAAAAATGAAACTGACAACAGCTCAATTATATAACCATGAACAATTGCCTAAATTGTCTGTTACCTGGGACCATCGAAGTGTTCAAATTACAGCTATGACCACAGCATTACAAGCTGGTAATGCTGTTTGTGGAGTTGTTTAATCAGATCTTCAGAGATTTCATGTCTTTTATCTTCAGTTCATCTAAGGCTGTGGCTGAAGAAAGTTGTAGTTTGTGTTCTTATTTCTCTTTCTTTCAGTGTTTGTTCACAGCAGGTGTTTGAATGGTTGAAAGAATGTTTCAGGAACATCAAACTAACCTTTAAATAACATTCTACTAACATTAAGGAAACTGGACATTTTTATGTTCTTGGAATGTTACAAATCAACATTAGAATGTTGAAATTTAGATCAAAATTAAGTTGAAAGAACGTTTGAGGAACATTATACCTTATAAAAACTCCTGTAACCTCAAGAAAACTGGACATTTTTTACATTCCCAGAACCAACACTGAATATTTAGAGAACGTTCTTATAAGAAAATTCTGTTAGATGGGAAGATATACTGTGAAATTGTTAGGGCAAATTATGGTACAAACAATGACAAGCTGTTGTACCTGTAAAGTGGGACTTTTACACATTTTTTGTAACATGCTGTAGTTGTGGAGCAAATTCAGACAGTTTAGAGAAAGGTGCTCTGCTCTTAAAGGGGCCTCGTCTTATTCTATTCATTACAAACTTCAGTTCCTGCATCAGTAAATCAGTTTTATACAAAATCACAATAAAAATCATTTTAAATGTAATGTTCAAACTGTATAAACTTACTTAAAAAGTCTCATTATTTTATTTTTGTTCTTCAGGTGTGTTTGGTGATTCAGATGCAGTGAAGTCAGTGTCAGTGATGGAGGGAGATTCAGTCACTCTAAACACTGATCTTACTGAAATACAGACAGATGATCTGATCCTGTGGACGTTTGGAACCAAAGGGCCTCTTATAGCTGTAACCAATGGAAAGACCAGTAAGATCTATGATGTTCTTAATGGGAGATTCAGAGACAGACTGAAGCTGGACAAGCGAACTGGATTTCTGACCATCACAGACATCAGATCTGAACATGTTGGAGAATATAAAGTTGAGATCAGCGGCAGCACAAAGCCTGATATCAGATTCAGTGTTTCTGTCAATAGTGAGTCACAGTTACAGTGTTATTTGCACAGTAATTTTTTTTTTTTTTTAGATCTAAAAATTCATTCACTCAACCTTTTTACATTTTTTTCTTCATTCAACTAGAAATAAGTCAAAATAGGTTAAATGAACATGAGCTGTGATATTGAAAACTTAAAAAAATAAGTTCACTTTACTTTCGTAAAGTTATTCCAACTAAACTTTATACGTTCAAATAACTATGTTGAAAGTACTTATAATTGTAAGTAAATACAACTGGACCCACTTTATATTAAGTGGCCTTAACTACTATGTACTTACATTTAAATTAATCATTTGATACAATGCACTTATTGTGTACATACATGTTTTTACATTGTACTTATATTTTAAAAACACCTGCATGTAATTACATCTGTAATTAATTTCTGTAATTACATTCATAATTACACTGTTGACCCATCCCTTAACCCTTACCCCTACCCTTAAACCTACCCATACCACCAAAGCTTTCCCTAACCTTACCCGTATACACCTCAATATCAGCAAAAGTGTTTTGCAATTCAATATGAACCCAATAAGTACATTGTACTTATTTTTTGATGTAAGTACATAGTAGTTAAGGCCACTTAATAACTAAGTCAATGTAAAAAGACAACTCAAAATGTTAGAAATTTCCTGTTGTTTTTCAAGTGTTTATTAGGGATCTCTACACAAATTATTTAAAAATGAATTTGTAACAAACAAACCACCGAGTCACATACACAATTATTGATGCACCTTTCATCTGGTCATTTCTCTGACTGTGTAATCATTTTTTTTTTTTTTTTTTTTTTTGAATCTATTGTAAATTTTGAGAAATAAAGCCAAAGGATAAAGACTGTATCAGGATTAATCGTCAGCTCTGTCAGATATGTTATGTGTTCATTTATTTAAAACCTGACCCACACGCTCCTTCACATCCTCATGTCAGGTCCTCCTTCAGGTCCTCCTGTGTCTGTATCTCTGATAATGGTGCTGATTTCTGCCACCGCCGCTGGATCTCTGCTGATTGTGGCTGTAATTGGGATGTGCAGGAAACTGGGAGATGCAGGTCAAATGAGCCTACGGCTTAAAACATCTGTAAAAATGAGACTTTTTTGTGAATCAACAATATTCTTAATTTTTATTAAACATGTCTGTCATTACAGATCAGACATATGAAGACGAGACTGATCCGGCACTCTATAAAAAAATGACAGTAAGTGTTTCTGTATTGTTTCAGTGACATTTACATGTATTTGTTTAACAGCTGATTTAACAGAGCAAAATAACTGCTGAACATACAGCAATTATACACAAGCACAAAACAATCATTCAATGCAAAGAAACACTCACTTATATCCAATAATAGGATAATAATAAATTATTAATCCTCATGATGATCTTGCAGCAATTTCTGACATTTATTCATTGTCATCAGGGTTGTTTTTGACTCTTTGTGTTTGTCTGACAGGAATCTGAGATGACGGAGGTGATTTACACGTGTTTCACCACAGAACAATGATCAAACTCTCTGTGATTCTCACAAATGAAGTGATTTGTTTTCTCATTTATATTTCCACAAAGTGATCTTTAATGAGTTTTTTGTTATCCTGAATGATAAATACTGTAGATTAACAAAGAATGCTTTAATTATTTAGTATAACATGATTTTTTTTTCTATATGCATCTGCCTGCCCACATGTTTAATATAAATAAAGTTTTCTCCGTGTTTTAATATACAGCATGCAGAACTCAAATGGGTCTGACACCTTTTGGTGTCTGTGCCGACTCTCAGACTATTTATCTGAAAGCAGCATTTGCATGAACACTAGCTTGTTCACACTGTATTATGTTGAGTGTCAATCCACAGTCTACGAGCCTCCGTTAGCCTCATGTAGTCTCTGATCAAGTGTTTCTTGGTTTGGAGCAAATATAATAATATCATCAGAGATATTCTCACTCCATCAATACCTGCGTGTGCTGACGTGACTTCATGTTGATTTTGACGACATGTTTGTATCAGTACCTTTACAGCAAAAATTGTGATGCCTCTGGATTGTGCTGTAAATTCTAGTTAATCGTAACCCCATTTCAGATGAAGATTACTGAACACAGTGGAGCCGTTCCTATCTTGAAGGAGCTTGTCTAGAGTTGGAATTGGGTACTGATCTCGAATTGCTTTATTTGGCTGCCTCATATCCACACGTTTGCTCAAAATCGCATCTAATAACTGATATCTTTGTCATCTCTGAAATCGCAGTCTTTAGCAGCTCATCTAAGCCATCTGAGAATCTGTTGCATGACAAAAGTAAATTGAATCCACTGATGCTCAATCGGTGATGCTGTGGATGTGGTTCGACACAACAAATCCCAGACAGATGCCCTATTTCTGACGAA
Source organism: Megalobrama amblycephala (assembly GCF_018812025.1). NCBI lineage: Eukaryota > Metazoa > Chordata > Actinopteri > Cypriniformes > Xenocyprididae > Megalobrama > Megalobrama amblycephala. The sequence goes on along the minus strand of NW_025953484.1, from coordinate 3,103 downwards.
CTCCAGTGCTTTGGGTTTGACACAAATGATTAATGGATTTGGAACATTCGTTTTGTCATGTCCAGTAGACATCAGCTTGGTGTGACCATCACCGTCGCGTCCGGTGGGGTGAAAAGACAAGAAAATTTGATGAGGCATATAATCGCCCTCACCGGTAATGAAGGTCTTAAAGGGTTAGTTCCCCTAAATATGAAAATAATGTCATTTATTACTCACCCTCATGTTGTTCCACACCCGTAAGACCTTTGTTCATCTTCGGAACACAAATTAAGATATTTTTGTTGAAATCCGATGACTCAGTGAGGCCTGCATAGCCATCTGTAACGAAGGGAACTGGATGACGGAGTTAGAGATCCATGTGCTGGCTTTATAAAAATGAGCATAGTCCTATAGGCAAAGGGTCAAACACCAGCAAACAGATACAGGAGGGCAACGCAAAAGAGTAATCCAAAACACAGGCAATGGTGAAGACAGGCAGCAAACGATCATCAAACAAGGAAAACAGTCCAGGGTCAAAAACAAAGGCAAGGCAAGGAAAATGAAACACGGAGACAAGGTCGGATAAAGGCTCAACAATAATCATAGATATATACACTAGATGTCGCCTTGGGGTTCTAAGCATGCGTCAAAACCGCCGCCATCTTGGAACAGGGGTCTTGTCATAGGAAGTAGCTAGGTAACGCTGCTATCTCCGCCTGTACTTTGAATTCATGGACGATGCCGGACTTTTGTGCTGCGTATGGATGTTCAAACGAAAGAAATCTAAAAAACAGACAGCAAGGGATTACATTTCACAAGGGAGAATGTGTTTTATGATATTGAATGTTACGAAATTATATTTCTGGTTACGTTGGTTTGTTTCAGTCCTTGGTTAACGACCCGTCACCGCTAGTGGCAGCTGCCACGGCTTTACCCGCCTGCCCCGTGACCTGCCACGAATAAACGACCTGTCACCGCTGCCACTCGACCTGTCACAGATATACCCGCCTGCTCAGCGACCTGTATGCGGTCACGCCATCTATGCTTAAAATGTATTGCGCGACATGAGGTTGATTGGTAGGTGAATTATTTTTAAAATTATTATTATTTTTTTAATTTTAGAAATATTTCTTGTTATACATGTTCCCATTTAAGTACCACTGTGGTGACTATCATGTTGTTTTTCTGTTTTATTTTTCAATAATTATATGTAAGTAGCGATAGTTCATTCGAAGTTTACTCAAGTGGAAGAATTAATTTTTCTCTGGACACATGCTCCGAAGCCTCGGCACAGACCGTAACATCACTAACATTCGTTCCAATGAACTGCCGTAGCCAAGGCGACATCTAGTGTATATATCTATGAACAATAAGTGTGTGCCTTTGAGTAGTGATGTTACGGTCTGTGCCGAGGCTTCGGAGCGTGTGTTGAGAAATCCCGGAAGCTTTCAGTGAAACGTGTATCGAAGCTTGTATCGCTTTAGACCAATGACGTCACTGATGACGTTCGAAGCCTCGCTTCTGCCTGACTGGTTCGAATGGTTCGACTGGAAGCGGTTCGAATCTTGGCGCGACATTTTGACAGATATATAAACCATGGGATCCCCTCAGAATGTGTGGTTTTAGAATAATAATATCGCCCCTCCTGCCTGTTATGACCAAAGAATTTATTTACACACATTTAATAGCTCCATTCATTTAAAAACCAATACGTTTATTACACAGTTATGTTAAACAATCATTATATACAACCAGAAAATACACAGTACATTCAAATAAATATATTAGCTTTGTGGAAATTTCTAAGCCTTAACTGCCGCAAAATAAAGAGTATCAATAATATCACATCAGGTCATCTGTAATGAATCTGCATGTTTTACACTCTTTGACCACCAGATGGTATTGTGAGCAAATGAAGCCTCGAGAAATGAACCCTTTTGTGAACCACTTGGCTGAAAAGCTTCAGTGCTTCATGAAGCTTCATCTCACCATCACTACCTTTGAGTGCAGCTTATAAAGTGTCACTGATGGGAAACAGGTGTGAGTGTGTGATTAGTTCCTAGGTGGGGAATTGTGGGAAATGGAGTCCAGAGTGAAGTGACTGCATGTGTGCAATGAAAAAGTCTTAATGGTGAAAATGAGAGCTCTGGTGGGGAGTGAGAGGAAGCAGCAGGCGACGGAAACGTGACACCAGCAATGACATTTCCTCTTTCAAGATCCATTAATGTACTAAAAACATATTTAAATCAGTTCATGTGAGTACAGTGGTTCAATATTGAATATTATAAAGCAATGAGAATACTTTGGTGCACCAAAAAAACTTATTTAGTGATGGCCGATTTCAAAACACTGCTTCAGGAAGATTCGGATCGTTATGAATCTTTTGTGTTGAATCATGATTCGGATCGCGTGTCAAACCTGCCAAACTGCTGAAATCACGTGACTTTGGCGCTCCGAACAGCTGATTCAACACAAAAGATTCATAACGCTCTGAAGCTTCCTGAAGCAGTGTTTTGAAATTGGCCATCACTATATAAGTCGTTATTTTGTTTTTTTTTGGCGCACCAAAAATATTCTCATTGCTTTATAATATTAATATTGAACCACTGTACTCACATGAACTGATTTAAATATGTTTTTAGTACATTAATGGATCTTGAGAGAGGAAATGTCATTGTTCCCTATGGAGGCCTCACTGAGCCATCGGATTTCAACAAGATGAATGAAGATGAATGAAGGTCTTACGGGTGTGGAACAGCATGAGGGTGAGTAACTAATGACAGAATTTAAATTTTTGGGTGAACTAACCCTTTAAGACAAGTTAAGAAGGGTAGTTAAGTAGCTAGTACTATACTAATCACGATATTTCAGATTATAATTTTGCATGAAATTTTGGCTTGAAAATACTCTTCTCTACAAAAGGGGGGCCCGGCAGAAAAAGTTTGCGAAACTCTGAAATCAGTCTGAGAGGAGAAACAATCGAGACATTTGATAAGAAATGAACAACAAACAAGCTGAAGACAGTTACAGGAGAGAGCAGAGACAAACACTCACAGGATCTCATGACAAGATCAAACTGTTGCTTTAAGATGTTTTTAACATGTTATGTGTCAGTTTATTTCTC
>NW_025953483.1:0-36929 GCF_018812025.1 Megalobrama amblycephala | reverse complement strand
GGCGCAATATTTTTTTGTTAGAGCGCGTTGGTAGAAACTGCGCCTCTGGGCACGCGCCCAGTGCACAGACGCCCACAGTGCGCGTCGACTTTGCTTATTACACACAGGGATGCGCATCACACAAACATGCCAAATATTAAAAACAAAAGGATTACAGTGTAAAAGAATATTATTGTGTAGGCTACATAAATATAAAAATGTAATGATGAATAGGCATTGCGTGTATTAGAATTAGGCTACCCATTTTCAATTCAGCCTATTACTACTTATAATGATGAACGAAATTGGCTAATTAATTGAACAATCGTGCTATTTGAAAGCCTGCATCCAACGCAGACGACTGAAAGATTGACTGGCCACTTAACAGGTAATTTCAGCAAAACATCTGATGCCAGAAGACGAGGACACAATCACTGCTAATTCATCCCATACCTTCTTCATCTCGGGAAGCTTTGGTGGATTCCGCTTTAACTTCGCGCACGAGCAGATCGGTTTCTTCGCTTGAAAAGCGTTCAGCTTTTGCGCCAACAAATTCCGCCATGTAAATAGCAATCCGCCATGGCGCGAGCGCATCTCGCTCTTAAAGGGAATGGGAGATGACACTCTGATTGGTTTATTGAACGTTACGCCCATTACTCATTAAGAGAATAGGGACAACCCATTTCAAAAATGCGCCCCGGCGCACGGACCGTTTTTCCGTCGTTAAAATAGCAAAAGTGGATTTGGACACGCCCTGAGTGCACCTGCGCCGTGCGCTTTACACTTTGCGTTTAGATCGTTAAAATAGGGCCCATAAAGTTGGCTAAAACATTAGCATAATCCAACAACTAGTTTAACCACAGCATGTCAAATTTTGTCAAATTCCGAATCACCAAGTCTGACTTTTTGTGGAGTGGACAATCAGCCATGAACTATTGACTGATTAAGTCAATCAACCTTGAATTTCATATCCTGGTATAATATATTATCTAGAAATGCATTATGAAAAAAAAAACAACTAAAAAAAAACTAATTTTCTCTCTGTTTGCTTTGGAAGCACCGCCTGTCAAAAGAGTCTCTGGATGAATGAGATCATTAAACATAAGGGTCATTCTATGCCTTTTCTAGTTTGTAAACATACTTTAACAGATTAATTAAATATTAATTCAATAGACCGTGATTTTTAAAAAAAAGTAGGTTGTCATGACAATTGACAACATCAAATATAAAATCCTAGCTTATTTTTCCTACTGAAAAATAAATTATAATTGTTATAATTCTTCTGAAATTTTAGATTTTTGTGTCAGAATGTGAATAATGGGGGGAAAAAAATCATTCATTTTTGAAAGTGTACATGAGGGACACAAACGGCACTTGTTTTATAGAACGAACAATAAATGCAAATTCATTTCGAATTCCATTTGTATTCAAATTGCGAAAACAGAAAACAATCTTCAATTTTTTCAGGCCACTTGAATTTAATTGAGAGACAATCATGTTTGTTTACTCTTGTTGTGGTTGAAATTAATTTTAACAGATGTGTAATTAAACAAAACACAGATGCTAATATGTTTAGAGATTGAAAAAAGCTTAATTGGCTCTAAAAAGCCAGATCCATTATCATCTGTCCTTCCAATTACACCTTATTATTTGAAGACGACACGCCGGCATGTATCACTTGATTTCCAGCCATTGTTCCTACACTCATTAGCTCTTGGACTTAAACTCAATCCAATTAGACAAACAAAAAATTGGAATAACTGCAGATGTTGCCATGTAGCTTAGCAACATGAACCTTGGTTCTCATTTGTGCATCATAATGACAAGTCCAGATGGCAAAAATTCATAGGATGATCAGTTGCTAATTGGGCAGCTGCCACTTTAAAATCTATAAACCTTTAAAAGTCACCAATTTCTGCATCTTGGTTGGCGCATTTATACACAGGTCACTGTGTTACATAACATAATTGGTCTATTAGGCTTTAGGAGACATATTCCAAGCTTATGTTATCATATTGCGGGTTACAAGTGTGTATTTTGAGTGTGTGTGTTGACACAAAGAGGTATTGTATAAAGTGCAACAAGCTTTATTTGACAAATCCATTATGACAAAAGTGTATCCGTCAATGTCCGTTGCTATACCGACATGCTGAAGTGCAACTACCAATAAGGAGGTGGAAGAAAATGAGTTGACTTTTCCTTGCCCTGTGCTCTGTAATTAGTTTCCGACCTCCCGCCAGCCCAGGGAATAGACCTACTTGGCAGGGAAATAGACCTGCTGACCTCAGCAAGCTTGAAGACTTACGACAAAGTTCCTCTGAAAGACTTGTAGCACATCTGCAATATGAGAACACGCTGGAGTTCATGTTATCTTGATTTGGACATGGGTGGAGGCGAGACCCAGTCAAAGCAATGAATAATAACAAATGCACTTCCAATAAACTCTTCAGAAAATGCTGCAGTGCCAAAAAGTTTGTTTCTTCAAGAGCTTCCAAAACAAATTTTGTGACAGAGAGATACATTTGATATGCTGTTCTGAACACTGAAATTATATTTAAATTTAATGGATCACTAAAAAGTACGTTAGCCTCTCTAACAAGTGATTTTTGGCTTTATTATGATAAGATAGTATAAAGTGGACAGGAAACGAGGTGTGAGAGAGAGAGGGGGACGGGATCGGGAAAGGTCCACGAGCCAGGAATTGAACTCGGGTCGTCCGAATGGCGCTATATGTTGGCACTGCCCATGAGGCTATCGGCGCCAATGAGCCTCTCTAATAACATTGTTCAAAGCTTGTCTAAATATATTTATTATTTTATATATAATATTAAATAAATGAACATTACTCTATTATTTCATATTTAATATTTTGTGTTTATATGAATGCACACACACACACACACACACACACACACACAGATTAGATATATGCCCTCATACCTTTCCAGTGCAATTACACTGCATTCAATCTTTTTTTACTTCCTATTTGAATTCATGCAGTATCCGCTTGGGAGTTTAGCTAGGAAAGTACAGCTTGCATGTCTAACTCAAGCTAAACGCATTAGCAGTACATTCAGACGTGACACTTTGTAGCTCTATGGCAGTCAGGCTCCATACAGATGCAAATAACCTTTCCTCTATGTTGTGCACTACCCAAGCCATCTCACCGTAATTATCTTGTCTTCCGCACATTACACATCCAAATGCCGCTAATAGGAAGTGACACGTGAGGTAACCAAGTCAAGCAATTAAGATGGAGGATTAATGAAAACACCAGTGAACCCTTATGCCTCCCAAAAAATGTCATTCAGAAGCTGAGGACAATGAAACCCCAATGGTGGGACATTCCACTTTTTGAAAGCCTCGGGTAAACAAAACAATGTCAGAAAACAAAAAAATAGGGTTAAATTTCAAGCCACACATTCATTTGTTTTCAAACGGCAAACATTGAAAAATAGCTTTAAAGTTGGACGGCTTTGATGTTAATTTTCTCTGAATCTGAGCATAGTTGAGCCAAACAATTCTGTCACAGGACATACAAGGAGTCTATGAGACCTTATTTTGCAAATTTCCACAGCAGTACATTCAAGTTACCATTTCAAAAATGTTGCTAACTATTTTAAAGCTATTTAAAGGCACAATATGCATTTTTTTTTTCTCGCCGCTAGAGGTTGCTTATTCAAAACAAAAGGCGTAGCTTGATGATGCCTTGATTTTGTGGAATCATGGGAGATGTTGTCTTCATGTCTGAAGCCGGTGGAAAGGAATCCGACGGTACTCAGGAATGATTGATAGGCGACTCACAGACACGGTCCCTGTCCTGGTTTAAATTGCTTATATCTCTGGATTTAAACATTAACCACACTTGCACACTTGAAAGTAAGCACACTTGCACACTTGAAAGTAAGCACACTTGGAAGTAAGCACACTTGCAAATAAGTACACTTGCACACTTGGAAGTAAGCACACTTGCAAGTAAGCACACTTGTACACTTGGAAGTAAGCACACTTGGAAGTAAGCACACTTGGAAGTAAGCACACTTGGAAGTAAGCACACTTGGAAGTAAGCACACTTGGAAGTAAGCACACTTGGAAGTAAGCACACTTGGAAGTAAGCACACTTGGAAGTAAGCACACTTGGAAGTAAGCACACTTGCACACTTGAAAGTAAGCACACTTGGAAGTAAGCACACTTGCAAATAAGTACACTTGCACACTTGGAAGTAAGCACACTTGCAAGTAAGCACACTTGCACACTTTGAAGTAAGCACACTTGCACACTTGGAAGTAAGCACACTTGGAAGTAAGCACACTTGAGAGTAAGCACACCTGCACACTGAAAGTAAGCACACTTGAAGTAAGCACACTTGAACACTTGAGTAAGCACACTTGAACACTTGAAAGTAAGCACACTTGAAAGTAAGCACACTTGAACACTTGAAAGAACACTTGAAAGTAAGCACACTGAAAGTGCACACTTGAAGTAAGCACACTTGAACACTTGAAAGTAAGCACACTTGAAAGTAAGCACACTTGAACACTTGAAAGTAAGCACACTTGGAAGTAAGCACACCTGCACACTTGAAAGTAAGCACACTTGAGAGTAAGCACACTTGAACACTTGAAAGTAAGCACATTTGAACACTTGAAAGTAAGCACGCTTGAAAGTAAGCACACCTGCACACTTGAAAGTAAGCACACTTGAGAGTAAGCACACTTGAACACTTGAAAGCAAGCACACTTGGAAGTAAGCACACCTGCACACTTGAAAGTAAGCACACTTGAGAGTAAGCACACTTGAACACTTGAAAGTAAGCACATTTGAACACTTGAAAGTAAGCACACTTGGAAGTAAGCACACTTGCACACTTGGAAGTATGCACACTTGGAAGTAAGCACACTTGGAAGGAATGGCTCAGTTGTGGCAATCATCTTGGGTGAGGGCTCAGGAAGATCTACTAAGACATGACACGGCTCTAAAAAAATCAACTTGGACATGACATGGTTCTTGAAGACGTGCTGAAACGTGACAAGTTTCTTCCTCCAATATCAAACAGTGAACATAGAACCACTCAATAATAAAGCCCGTTCAACTGTTTCATCTAATGTCCCAACATAGGATTTTTTCGAAGGCTCATTCAGAGCACGATAAAAAAGCAGCAAGCACTTTATCAGGAAAATCAGACAGGTATGCAAGGTCCAGGAAATCTTGAGTATGGTCTTCTATGGAACGGTTATCTTGGTGTAACAGAAGAAGTTGAGCTCCAGGAGGAAAAACTGCTGCTAGATCCATCGCAAATGGGTTGGTTATTCTACGTTTGCTGTGTTGTCTCAAATGAACAAGGGCGATGATCAAAATGCAAGCAGTTTATTCCACACTAAAACAGTCACATGAATACAAACTTGGTTCCAGACATGGCAATAACATGAACTCCAGACAAGGCATGAACACCATGGGAGAACAACACACAAACACTAAGTTGAGGAACTCAAACAATAACCCACAAACTTAGACAGAATCAGGGATCTATTTATACAGAGGCAGACTAACAAGATAAATAGGAAACGAGGGAAACTAACAAGGGTATGGCAATAAACAAGGCAGTGAAAGCAGGCACATGGTGAAGTAATGATAAAAGTCCTGAACTCAGGCACCTACTCGCAGAGTTCCTTACAATAACTCTTACATATTGTCCCTTTAAGGGGGAAACTATTTATAAGTACATAAAAAAATCACATATGTAAAAAATATATTCAATTTATCTGGCAAAAAATTAGCATGGCAGCATTAAAATTAACTTAATTTTGCAATAATTAAACTAACGCAAGTATGGCAGAAAAGCAAACTAATTTACATAACAGAAGCAAAAAAGATCCAGTGTTAAAATGAATAAGTAAATCATTTATTTGATCAGTAAACTGCTCATCTGAATGAACTGTTCAAACAGACCAATTCAGAACATGGATTGAACAGTCAAACGATAGAATCGAATGCATTTGATGATCACCTCATGTTAAAATATGATGCAAAATACAGCAGTGCAGTGTTTTGTTAAGCTACAACTATTTTTTATGTGTTTACTTACTTCACAGCAATGTATAAATCCAGAGATAAAAAGCAGGTATGCTGAACAAAGACAAGACATTATAAAGAAGCCAGTTTTGCTGCGAAATGGAGGATAAGACCGATAAGATATCACTTTCTTTATGTGCCACAGTGACAACCAGTGAATCTGCTTTGACGTGAAGAAGCCATAACTGTCTCCATCATGCTTATAAAAGCAGCCATGATAATGTACATATACCGCAGGCTAGATTAACCCAGATGGGAATGCATTCTCTTGGATTTTGAGGACATTAATCCAAAGATTACAATCAAGAATGTGGAAAACAAATCATCTACTATGCACAAAGCATTTGCCCGAACAGGTAAATAATCATCAGATTTCATGTCCTAAAACCCCACAGACTTTCATTTTCTATGGGTGTTTTTGTATCTTGTTTGTAATTAGTTTCTCTTGTATGAGAGCAGTCTGAGACCTCCCACTTTTAAAACGTACGTTCAATAAAATGATTAAACAAAAATGAAAAGAAAGGCTATACTGGGAGAAAAAAAAGCGATGTTTAATCATTTTGTTTTTCAAATGCCATGCCACAGAGCCCCCGAGCGAAAAGTTCAGACGTAATTGCTAATTCATATGGCTGGCGTGATATTGATTGCATACGTGTTGGACCAGAGGGCAATTCATTTGGAATTTTGTCACATTTAACAAACAACAGGTGTGTGGTGTTGGGTTTTGGTGTGCTGTTGTCATTTGGGGGTTGAGGTAAAGGTTATTAAAATAAACGTTTAACACTGGAATGCATTTTTATGAATCGCCCTCAGGGCTGTGTGATGCATATTCATTGTTTTATCTTGTTAAGGAAGTGATCCATCGCCATGTAATGAGCATGCAGATCAGATATCTAATCGTGCGGCTTATCGCCAGCTCCTCTGAGGCAATTCTTTATTGTCAGGCCAGCGAATATCCCACAGATTAGCTGCAGGCTAAGAAGTATGATGTCCAGTTTTGCTAAAGAAAATATGAATGCAGGACACAAAAAGGTGACATGGTCAGTGATAAAAGAAAGGCATGCAGATTTTTTTGCTTTTATAGACCTTATACACCAGAGAAACAAGCGCGCATCCATCTTTAGAATTTTGTCTTTGAACTTCCGTTTTTGCGGTAGCTCTGTAAATTTCTATGGCATCACTGTCGAAGAGCAATTAGCTGGTGAAGTGGATTTACTTATTGTAGTGTTAACGAAAGTTATCATGAGCATTGTAATGTCTGAAGTGGTTGCCATAACGAACATCAGTAGACTTAGAAGATTTAAAACCGAGCGGTTCATTCATAAATCCGTAAGATCTTACCTTCATGCTGTAGAAATACAAACCAGAAGTCAATGCAACAAGCTCAGAAAAGGGGCAGGGCTACATAAGGTCTATAATGTGCAGAATTTGAATGTGTAAGTCATCAGTAAAGTAAGCAGAGGTGCATTTAGGCCATTACCACAAAGAGTGTTCTAAATAGGGAATGAAAATAAAATCAAATAAAAATCTAATTCAATCAATACTATAATACTATGTTTTTAATTATGTTTATATGTCTATGTGGTGTTTTTAAAGGGATAGTTCACCCAAAAATGAAAATTTGATGTTTATCTGCTTACCCCCAGCACATCCAAGGTGTAGGTGTCTTTGTTTCTTCAGTAGAACACAAATGATGATTTTTAACTGCAACTGTTGCCGTCTGTCAGTCAAATAATGCTAGTGGATGGGAACTTCTACTATAAGAGTAAATAAAACACGACAGACAAATCCAAATTAAACCCTGCGGCTCGTGATGACACATTGATGTCCTAAGACACGAAACGATCGGTTTGTGCGAGAAACCGAGCAGTATTTATATCATTTTTTACCTCTAATACACCACTATGTCCAACTGCATTCATCACTCGATTCGTTTGGTCTGATCGCGCTCGGACAGCGGCAGTGATGTCTCGCACATATACTTCAATGAGAGCGAGACATCACTGCCGCTGTCAGAGCGCGATCAGACCTTACTAACGAGTGCTGCACGTGGTTGGACATAGTGGTGTATTAGAGTTAAAAAATGATATAAATACTGCTCGGTTTCTCGCACAAACCGATTGTTTCGTGTCTTAGGACATCAATGTGTCGTCACAAGCCGCAGGGTTTAATTTGGACTTGTCTATGGAAGTTTTATTTACTCTTATAGTAGAAGTTCCCATCCATAGCATTATTTGACTGACAAACGGCAACGGTTGGAGTTAAAAATCATAATTTGTGTTCTGCTGAAGAAGCAAAGTTACCTACATCTTGGATGCGCTGGGGGTAAGCAGATAAACATCAAATTTTCATTTTTGGGTGAACTATCCCTTTAATATGCTTTAAGACAAACCATGTGCAATTTCATATGTCAAACTGCAGTGAAAAACCCGCTGTTTTAAATCGCTGGTGTCTGTGACATCACAAACTACCTTGTAACCAATCATGTCAACGTGCCGGCGGGCTTTAGCATATCATTAACAGCGAACTAGCAGGGGATTCTTTATATAGGGTATATTTTTCTGTTGATTTAAAAAAATGTGTCGATTTACCAATATGGCGGGTGTATGATGTATATTACGATCTTGCGATGAACTATATGCCTTTCTCCACCGACGTTCTGAATTGTTAAAGCATTTGTATTAAGGCTACTGAATGTTAGAACGCAGCTGTCTGACTGGTAAAAGTGGTTTGTGTAACATTAGCTTCACATTATTAGCGGTTTGATAACATGGTCAAGCAAAAGCTAATCATATTATTGTCTGATGTTGTAAAGAGTGATACCATTGTGCAGCGTTTACCTCAGTAAGTTGGCCGAGTGGATCTCTGAGCTGGCGTGAGCGAGTGGAGGCAGGGCTAATTTGCATATTCATTGATCCACGTACACTCACCTAAAGGATTATTAGGAACACCATACTAATACTGTGTTTGACCCCCTTTCGCCTTCAGAACTGCCTTAATTCTACGTGGCATTGATGCAACAAGGTGCTGAAAGCATTCTTTAGAAATGTTGGCCCATATTGATAGGATAGCATCTTGCAGTTGATGGAGATTTGTGGGATGCACATCCAGGGCACGAAGCTCCCGTTCCACCACATCCCAAAGATGCTCTATTGGGTTGAGATCTGGTGACTGTGGGGGCCATTTTAGTACAGTGAACTCATTGTCATGTTCAAGAAACCAATTTGAAATGATTCGAGCTTTGTGACATGGTGCATTATCCTGCTGGAAGTAGCCATCAGAGGATGGGTACATGGTGGTCATAAAGGGATGGACATGGTCAGAAACAATGCTCAGGTAGGCCGTGGCATTTAAACGATGCCCAATTGGCACTAAGGGGCCTAAAGTGTGCCAAGAAAACATCCCCCACACCATTACACCACCACCACCAGCCTGCACAGTGGTAACAAGGCATGATGGATCCATGTTCTCATTCTGTTTACGCCAAATTCTGACTCTACCATCTGAATTTCTCAACAGAAATCGAGACTCATCAGACCAGGCAACATTTTTCCAGTCTTCAACTGTCCAATTTTGGTGAGCTTGTGCAAACTGTAGCCTCTTTTTCCTATTTGTAGTGGAGATGAGTGGTACCCGGTGGGGTCTTCTGCTGTTGTAGCTCATCCGCCTCAAGGTTGTGCGTGTTGTGGCTTCACAAATGCTTTGCTGCATACCTCGGTTGTAACAAGTGGTTATTTCAGTCAAAGTTGCTCTTCTATCAGCTTGAATCAGTTGGCCCATTCTCCTCTGACCTCTAGCATCAACAAGGCATTTTCGCCCACAGGACTGCCGCATACTGGATGTTTTTCCCTTTTCACACCATTCTTTGTAAACCCTAGAAATGGTTGTGCGTGAAAATCCCAGTAACTGAACAGATTGTGAAATACTCAGACCGGCCCGTCTAGCAACAACAACCATGCCATGCTCAAAATTGCTTAAATCACCTTTCTTTCCCATTCTGACATTCAGTTTGGAGTTCAGGAGATTGTCTTGACCAGGACCACACCCCTAAATGCATTGAAGCAACTGCCATGTGACTGGTTGATTAGATAATTGCATTAATGAGAAATTGAACAGGTGTTCCTAATAATCCTTTAGGTGAGTGTATATTAAATGAGGCAAGGGTGTAGAGTTACATTAAAGCTATTTTAAGGCATGAAGACATTTTTTTCACAGGAAAAAACATTTAAATATGTCATTTTGGTGATCAAAGATGAGTTTTAAGGGATAAAATTATTGACTACAGGGGGAATTTAAATTATCATATGATTTAAAAACAAAAGTCCTATCAAGTCCCTTCAAGTTTATGCATTTTGTTATAAAATAAATTATAAAATAAATAAATAAATAAATAAATAATATTAAGTAGATAAAAAGTATAACATTTAAAAATATATATATTTAACTGAAAAACAACTGGGTTACAGGGTTGCAAATAATAAGGCTGCAAATGTAGCCTAAATTAAGCTGTCATTCCCCCTTTGGATGAAGTTATATTTCCCATAAATATAAAGAAAAATATCAGCATTATCTCCTCTCAAATCACATTTCTATCATGACGAGATCAGTGAAATAGGGCTGACTGATATATCGCATGCGATTGTCACGCGCATTTCGTTAGTAAAGCCGGTTCCCTGATTGCCGCTAAATCGCCATCACCTGCTTTCAAATGGAGCGGCATTTAAAGGGGTACTTCACCCCTGGAAAGATGAATGTGTATTTAAAATTGGTCATTTATGTAGTAGAAATGTGAAATTATTTTTGAATTTGGAGCTTTCTAGACTGAGAAAAGGCAGAAAATGTATTTTTGACTAATGTGGATGAAAGACAACAACTCCCAGAATGCACTTGTTTTGCTGCCCTTGCGAGGCCACGCCCAAACCACGCCTATCGGTTACAGGCGGCATTACCAGGAAAATTCAAACAACTAGGCTTGCTTTGTTACATATTAATTATATAAATCGTTAGTTAGTTCATACATTTACAGCGAAATGGTGCTAAATTGCTTTGTACCTGGATGTACACCCAAAACCAGGAAAGGACAAGTAAGTTTCCATCATTTTCCGATTAAGTTAAAGATTTGGAGCGATGTAAACAGTGGCTGCGGGCCATCAAACACCCGAAGTTTGGAGATGACACCGTTATAGAAAACCTAAAAAAACGCAGAATATGTAGTCTCCATTTCAAGCACGGGGACTACGAACCAAATATCCTTGCAATGAAGAGAACCATTCTGAAGGACATCGCGATACCATCGATATTCACTTTCCCAGAGGACGAACAGCCTGGGCATCTGGTACTAAGCGTATTCGCCTAGAGGTAAGACTCGCTGATACTAGACTGATAACACAGTAGCCTATATGTAGTGTTGTAGGTAGCAGTAAAACTGCAAACTTAGCAAAGTAATGTTAGATAGACAATTACATATAAGTTGCATATAAGTTGACTGTTATCAAAGTAAAGCCACTGTTCTGTAAAACTGAAGTCGATTTATCTATTTATGCTAACGTTACCACAAAAGCCTGTTGCTGTATTGGTTGAGATGACTGCAGAAACCGATAAATTTGCGAGATGAACCACTGATGTAGTGCAGACAAAATAAAGTTAATTACTGTAAGCTTAAAAATATAATTGACACCCACTTTTGATAAAATCTTTGATCTATGTCCGTGAGTAACCTCAAACGCGCATATGTATGGGCGTGGTGAAAAAATGCGGAACTACCTGCTATTACTGGCTGTAGTTTTAAGCCTCTGGCCAAAAAAGCCTCCGATGACGCAAAATGACGATTTTTGCGTCATCAGAGGCTTTTTTACAGAATAAAAATGCATAAATCTCTCATCTCGGGCTGATATGAAGGGGGAAAGCACGGTAATTCGAAAATACTAGTGGTATTCTACT
Source organism: Megalobrama amblycephala (assembly GCF_018812025.1). Classification (NCBI taxonomy): domain Eukaryota; kingdom Metazoa; phylum Chordata; class Actinopteri; order Cypriniformes; family Xenocyprididae; genus Megalobrama; species Megalobrama amblycephala. Next base: position 24,937 of record NW_025953483.1, on the reverse strand, counting down.
AATACAAAGCTTAATGCTAAATCCTGAAGTAACCCTTCTAATAGACAGAGCCGTAGTTCACTGACAAGCCACGCAATATCGCGTTCATTAGCGAAGGCGATTACCTCAGTACCTCACATCTGCGATATGAACGCGATATTGCGTGGCTTGTCAGTGATCTACGGCTCTGTCTATTAAATGCCGCTTCATTTGAAAGCAGGTGATGGCGATTTAGCGGTAATCAGGGAACCGGCTTTACTGGCGAAATTCGCGTGACAATTGCATGCGATATATCGGTCAGCCCTACAGTGAAACAAAACTTTTTTAATATTATAAACAGGGAAGATAGAACTATTTGTTTGTGATTATGCAAAAAACTGTTTAAATGTATTAGCTTGGAACCAACAACCTTTTATCCCTGATTATTTACACAACTAACATCTCTTACTTCACAAACTAACACAAAAACTTCATTTGCACAGCATTTTTTTTTTTTTCAAGAAAGGCAATACTTGACTTGTATCTAGCACTGTGACTGAATCAGCACTTTGTTTGTAATTGCATTACCCTCTCATTTGTACGTGGGATTAAGCCATTTAACCTTAGCTACCTGCTCTGGTAATTGCCACTTATGTAATACAAACTTTCTTTTCTCAAAGTCACTTTGGTAAGAAAACTGTTTGCCAAAAAAAAAAAAAAACCTTCATGTCCAGCTAATGTGCTTCTATACCACTCTATATGCTTGAGCTAAAATTTTCAGAAGAGCCAATTAGCATAAATTGCTATTTAAATACCTTGATTATTCCTTGAGTAAATTAATAAGGAAAGTCACGAGCCATTGTTGTATCTCCTGCATAACTCTGCCAATTGGCCTTTTAGAGTTTCCTCACTGTCGCCGTCATTATCTCCGAATGATTCATGTCATCTGGATCATTGCTCAAGCACTTATTTCATGAATATGAATTATTTAAAACTTGATCTCTGACGCCTATTTGAATATGCACACCAAAGACTCATTTTCATTGAATTTAAAGGGATAGTTCACCCAAAAATTACAATTCTGTCATTTACTCAACCTGAATTTTAGTACCAAAACATTTTGGTTAACACTGAAAAAATGTTGCTTTATTTTACTATCCTCACTTACATGAATGAACTATAGTGTCCTAGAAAAAATATATAAAAAATGTCTGAATAATTTCTGGTTTGACTGTACTGTTCTCAACTGTTCTTAGGTTTCAAATCGACAACCTATACTGGAAAAATTTGAATTAACTTATCTGCTTGAATGACACATATGGCGGCATTTTAATGCCATTAATGATCGAGCGCACAACTGATGCTTGCGCGCGCAGTAAATCACTTCCGCGAGAGGATAACAGATCTACACGCGAGCAAACGGGAGCCCGCGAGCTCATTTTAAACCCGCGCGCGCGCATAACATCTCTTCTGCGCGCAGATCAAGCCCTCGCGTGCTCGGACAAGATTCGCAGCACGCGCGTCATCATTCCCCACACTCGCGCTCAATTATGGCGACATTTTAATGCCATTAATGACCGAGCGCACAATTGATGCTTGCGCGCGCAGTAAATCACTTCCGCGAGAGGATAACAGATCTGCAAGCGAGGAAACGGGAGCCCGCGAGCTCATTTTAAACCCGCGCGCGCGCATAACATCTCTTCTGCGCGCAGATCAAGCCCTCGCGTGCTCGGACAAGACTCACAGCACGCGCGTCATCATTCCCCACACTCGCGCTCAATCTTCTATTTCGCTCGCGCGAACACTTTTGATTTTTGTCAGTCGTGGGGCGGGACTTTACTTATTTCATTGAAACCTGAAATCTCATTGGTCAACTCAGTTTTTCCGGAAGTCTGTTGTGATTGGACGCATGTTGTAGAGCGATTAGACATGGCTTCATCAACAGACCAGATGAAAGTGAGTAAAACTTTATTTATTTATTGATTGATTGATTGCATTATTATTATATGTCCTTACCAGATACTATATTAACTTGATTTATTATTATTTTTATGTAACTGTAGCTGCTGGGGAAAAATATAACACAAATTATATTTGCTGTAGTTCACCACTACATTACCACTACCTCCACTAAACAGTATCTATGTTTAGTGTTATACAGCACAATTTATATCAGTTCTGAGAACTACAGAAATGTAAAAAAGTGTACAATAAATAGTTGTAACCATGATTCTAATGAGTTGTTGTGTAAGCTTTTTGTTATCATTCTTTGTCAGGTTAATATAGTTTCCATTAAATACAGTATGAAAGTGTTTCAGCACTTACACCATTGAAAAGTTACAGTTACAGAACACAGCATGAATGATCATACCCCTCTGAAACCCAATTTAGAAATTAATCTTTATATCTAGGACATTATTTTTAATAATATGTTCAGATGTGGTCAGGTGTACTCATTTATACTGTGTGCTGTACTTACTTTGAATTTAACTGTTACTGATGATGATTACAAAAAAGTTAATGATTAAAGTTACCTTATCATTTGTTAATATCTAATGTTGCTCAGTTGAAGCAAATTTTGTCCCTCTATTCTGCAGCAAATTCTAAAAAGGCATCTTTTGGAGGACCTTCTCTCCAAGTTTGAGAGAGCACTTTTTAGATCTCCCCTTGACCAGGATTACATGGAGTTTGTGTGTCGCCAGCAGCTGTACCTCCTGCAAGCACTGTCAAGACATGTGGAAATACCCCACGAAATCATTCAGGCTCTGCAGGAAGTGTTTGAACTTGTTAAACAACCTCCATATTCCACAGCTCCACATGCAGTGGTGGATTCCTCTGATGGTCTGAGAGGACGTCCAAGGTTTGCAATTGAAAGAGAAGAGTTAGCAGAGATGCTGCAGACAAACCTTCCTGTCCACTACATTGCAAACATGATGGGTGTTTCCACTAGAACCATCTTTAGAAGGATGAACGATTTTGGCCTTTCCATCTCAGAGTTGTATAGCTGCATGACTGATGAGGAGTTAGACAATGTTGTGAGAGCCATAAAGGATGATATGCCTGCTGCTGGTTACAGAATGGTCAGAGGGAGGTTGTTGTCTTTAGGTCTGCGTGTGCAGTGGAAGAGAATAGCTGCCTCAATGCACCGAGTTGATTCAATCGGAATCCTTTCGAGATTGGCCAGCCTGGGATGTGTGGTGAGAAGAACGTACTCCGTTCGAGGGCCCCTTTCTCTTGTGCACATTGACACAAATCACAAATTGATAAGGTATTTCAACAGCTATATATATTATATATATACATACACACATTTAATATAAGAACAGCATTTTGACTTCATTTTCACTTTTGGCTAGTATTTCATAATTTAAAAAAAAAACACAAAAAAACAATTTAGGTTAAAAAGCAAAGCAGTGAAACAATATTTTACTTATAATTATTAATAAATAACTGGTTTCTTAAAGGGTTAGTTCACCCAAAAATAATGCTATTTATTACTCTCCCTCATGTCGTTCTACACCCATAAGACCTTCGTTCATCTTCAGAACACAAATTAAGCTATTTTAGTTGAAATCCGATGGCTCCATGAGGCCTCCATAGGGAGCGATGACATTTCCTCTCTCAAGATCCATTAATGTACTAAAAACATATTTAAATCAGGTCATGTGAGTACAGTGGTTCAATATTAATATTATAAAGTGTCGAGAATATTTTTGGTGTGCCAAAAAAAACAAAATAACTTATTTAGTGATGGCCGATTTCAAAACACTGCTTCAGGAAGATTCGGAGCGTTATCAATCAGTGTATCGAATCATGATTCAGATCTCGTGTCAAACTGGCAACGGCTGAAATCACGTGACTTTGGCTCCAAACAGCAGATTCGATACGCTGATTCATAACGCTCCGAAGCTTCCTGAAGCAGTGTTTTGAAATCTGCCATCACTAAATAAGTCATTATTTTGTTTTTTTGGAGCTCCAAAAATATTCTTGTCACTTTATAATATTAAAGTTGAACCACTGTACTCATATATATATATTGAACCGATTTAAATATGTTTTTAGTACCTTTATGGATCTTGAGAGAGGAAATGTCATTGCTGGCTATGCAGGCCTCACTGAGCCATCAGATTTCATCAAAAATATCTTAATTTGTGTTCTGAAGATTAACGAAGGTCTTACGGGTGTGGAACGACATGAGGGTGAGTGATAAATGACAGAATTTTAATTTTTGGGTGAACTAACCCTTTAAGTGACATTGAAAAGCTACCTACAGATTACTAAAGTTTCATTGAACTTCTTTTCATTTTACAAGTTTTTAGACAATTGTACTTTACCTTTGATTGTGGACGCTTTTACCGGATATGAAACTTCCTCGGTCAGTGCCTCTTGAGGAAAACATGAACCTGGCTATCTGTACATTCTCCACTCCTTGGTCTCCCCTGACCCTGATTTAAAAAATAAAAATAATAATAATTTTACTTTATAATTTTTCAAATAATATTTTATATTTCTTTTATCTTGTAAATAGATACAACATCGTAATATTTGGTGGTGTCGATGGTTATTCCAGGAGGGTATGTTTACAGTTTATGTTTCTATAAAAACACAAATTTGAGTGTTACTAGTAATCTGCTGTTAAGATCAGTCCAGTCATTATGATGTCTATAAAAAATAATTCATGTTTATTAAAAAGTAGCCTGTAATACATTAAATTCCAATGTACATTACATTTCCTCCTACCTATATTTACTTACTCTTTGTTCCTTTGTGTTTACAGGTCATGTACTTGAATGCGGCAAATAATAACCATGCATCGACAGCATACCACTTCTTCTCAGAAGCAACCCAAACATTTGGCTTACCATCAAGGTGAGTATAGTAAAGAAAAAGCAATAGAATTTTATGTCTGAAACTTTGATTTTTTTTTATTTTTATTTTTTAAATCAGGGTCAGGGGAGACCAAGGAGTGGAGAATGTACAGATAGCCAGGTTCATGTTTTCCTCAAGAGGCACTGACCGAGGAAGTTTCATATCCGGTAAAAGCGTCCACAATCAAAGGTAAAGTACAATTGTCTAAAAACTTGTAAAATGAAAAGAAGTTCAATGAAACTTTAGTATCTGTAGGTAGCTTTTAAATGTCACTTAAGTAACCAATTATTTATTTATTAATAATAAGTAAAATATTATTTCACTGCATTGCTTTTCAACCTGATTTTTTTTAGGGGGGGGGGTTTCAATTTTTATTGTTTCTAATAGGATTGAGCGCCTCTGGCGGGATGTCAGAATCATGGTCACCAACAAGTACTCAGACATGCTGCACTCCCTGGAGGCAGAAGGATTGCTTGATATATCAGTGGTTGAGGACCTTTTCAGTGTGCACTACACTTTTCTCCCAAGACTTCAGGCAGACTTGGACACATTTTCAGAAGCCTGGAATCATCATCCACTCTCCTCAGAGGGCAATCGAAGTCCCGAGCAGCTGTGGCAGATTGGAATGATGCACACAAATAATGACCGATCTGAGAGATACGAGGTATGGTAATGCCGTCTTAGTCAGTAGCCCTTCACTGCAGAACACACGAGATCCAGGGAGTTGAGACAGATCGGTTTAAGGCATATTTAAAGTGTGAGGATTTGGATCTAGATCCAGGGGGTGGAAACAGGTCGGTTTAGGGATACGTAAAGTGGGAGGAGTTGGACCAACCCCACCCCCCAAATCTTGTGTTCTGCAGTACGGACCATCTCATCTTTGTTATTCTGTCAGCACACTGCTGTTCATGTAATAAGTTAATTCCTAACTATTTAACCACTAAACCTTCAGGACATCGAAGAGCCAGATCTAGACTGGGACGTAGCAGCTACTTACGATGCCTGTGAAGATCTCGGAGTTGTTGTTCCAGAATTTGAATGTCCTTTGAGTGCAGATGGATTGAGGGCTCTTGAACATCTGCTGAATTCAACTGGTCCTAATATCCCTGTCAAAGAACTGTACTTGCTTTGTCGGGAGTTTGTTTCAACAAATATGAATTAAAAAAAAAACAAAAACAAAACAAAAAAAAAAACACACAAGCATAAAGACTGAACAGCATAATGGATTTATTTTGCTCTGAAGCTTACTGTGTGTTGATGTACAGTTTTTTCACATCTGAATAGAGTTTGGAACAATTTGGCAGCAATCTTGGCTGCTTTTGTTGTATTACAAGTCAATGATGAATTAAAAAAAATAAAAAACTAGTCAAATATCCAAAAGCTACTGCACCCCTATTCTTTTAACATATTGATACCGCCATAACAGTTACAGAGGGTAAACAGTAAACACTATACTAGGATTCAAGTTCATGAACGACCAAATTCAAGCTACTGCACCCCTATTCTTTTAACATATTATTAACGACATAACAGAGGGTACACAGTATAGTGATTAAACTATAGTAAGAATCAAGTTCATGAACGACCAAATTCTCTGCTATTGCTCACAGCCTGTCTCATAATGCCGAGGAACTCTGTGTTTGTCCCTAGGTGCTGTGTAGGCAAGGTCACAGTACAGGAACATGCATTTACTAGAGGGAAGCATAAACTATGCTGACCATATCGAAGCTGGCAGTCATGATCAAATTCAACATGTATTTTAAATTTTTCTCTTTGTGCAGAAGTAATGGGGACATGCCCCTGGCCAGTAATCCACTGCATGAAACTGCTGACGGTGATCTTGTCTTGTTCTGCATCTCCTTTTGTGCAGTTTGTTTTATCCTCCTGTTCGCTGTCATCTCCAACCCTGCTCTCCTTACTGCTGCTCCCTTCTTCTGCAAAAAACACACATCTCTGTCTGCAACCTTACTTGTATTAACAATATCTGAACTTGGACTGACAATATCTGACATTTTTAAAATGCTCCTAATATACTATTTTAAAATTGTTTTGGAGGTTTCCTACAACAAGTTTATATTCAAAAGTGTGAAGCGATTCAAATCTTCAGTCTTGCTAAATCACACCTTTCTGCAATCCCTCTCTGCTCTGATTGGTCAAATGGCCCAGTCGATGGTTGAACTGATGCAATTTAAGAATTAAGAGTAAGAGTTATGATGTTACCTTCATCTTCAAGGCTTTGAATGAAGTCCTGCAAGTAGTTCACAATTCTTGATTCTCTCTGCCGCTTCACTGAACCCACCTCACTTAAAATGGGTGACAGGGCCATCATGAGAAAATCTGCATCAGGCTGCAAATCAGAATAAAAGAAACCTTTTATTATACACAGCTCAAAAGCCATCATGACAAAAAACAAACAAACAAACAAAAAAAAAAACGCAAGCAACAACACTTACTTTTGTAAAGTGACCAGGAACAAATAACGGCTGAAATAAAGGCTGATTCTGTTTCACCATTTCATGGAGGCCATAGAGTTCCAATCCTCTGCACATTTGCTGCAGCATTGGGAGGATTCGCACAGACGAATGCAGAACAACAGCACTACATAAAATAATAAATCCAGGGAAGAACAAATTATATTAAAAAGGTTAAATTAACATATGTTAATAAAGTTTAATAGAAGTGCTTGTTTGAAATAAAAGACTAAGTATAGAACATTAATCTCTGCCAGATTGAAAAAGCATTTGTAAATTATTTTACAGGCATCGTAGGTGTTTAAATACTATAAAACAGATCAACTAGAAAAAAAAATTACACTGACTATATATTTTTTTTAGGTCTGGAAATTGCTTAACACCTGACAATCTCTTCCTTTCGATCACATGTTAGGGGTCCTGTGTACCCACATGCTACAATTCTTTCAGAAAGGTCAAGCAAGGCTGTAGTGTCTGCGGTCTCAATCTAAAGAAATAAAAATGATGAGTAACACAGACATACAGTACACATATGTATACATAAATTTTAATTGAGTTGAATTAGAAAACCTTGTCAATTAGATCTAGCAGGTCTGCATCTGTTATGTCAGCCTTTGTCAGCTCATCTTTTTTAATCTCGCCGGAAGAAATGAAATTGTATATCCACTCCATGAAAAAGTTGGGTGGAGGTCCATCCTGAGTAATGCTCACTGCCATTATTTCACCAACTATCCTAAAGTAAAACAGGGCAGTTCAATTGACAAAGAAAGGCCTTAACTGACAAACTGTTATAGGATTTGAATTAGGGCTCGGTATTGACACAAATATTTATATATTATATTATATTATATTATATTATATTATATTATATTATATTTATGTGGTACATAACAGCTTAGTTGCTATTACATTACTATTATACTGAAGGTTCAAATAAACTGATTTATATACAAACACTTAAATTCTAAACAAGGAGCATTTCATAATATTAAAGTTACAATACTATTTTTACATAACCATGTTTTTTTAAATGTAAACATTTAAACATACATTAAATATTGATTAAACATTACAATGAATGAAATATGGTGCATATATTTAGCACAATGCTCCTCTCCAGAGTTAATTTTCTAGCTGATTACCAAGTTCATGGTCACTGAATATGGATTTTATGAGAGAAACATGACAAGCTGTTTGTGACATCTTTGAAGTATGGCTGAAGCACTGATTGGGCGATTACATGTGACAGGATTAATGTCAGTAAATTGTCCTGTATCTGTTTACATATCTTTTGGCATTCATTCATGTTTATTTCATGCTGTAGCCCATAACTGGTATTAAAATAGAGGAAGACATGATCTTTCAAGTGCGCTGCATGCTGCCGCTTCACTTGACCTGAGGCACATTGCGTGATCGGTCACTGCATTAAATAGCGAGTGCCACAGCGATATTTATTGTTTAAATTTCAAAATAAGATGGACAGAATTCAAAATCTGAGACTTTGTTTCTTATCAAAAGTAACAAAGCACAAAGCCTATTGCAGTTTAATGTATATAATGTTGTTCATTTATCAGCTGTAAAGAGACTTATTTTCTCGATTCTTGGGATATACAAGTCAGTTTGTAAAAATGAGATTGGTTCGATTAAAATTGAGACATCAACATTTTTTTTACCCAGCTGTAATGCTAATAAACCTACCTGAGATTGTCATTCTGAAAGTCCGTAATTGAATACTTAAGATTTTTCCCAGTGCTCCCTCCCTCAAAGAATTTTTCCTCAATTCCGGCCATCATTTCTTTGAAAAATGCAAATTGCCAGTATTAATAAACAAATGCACTGAAGATGATGACTACATTTTATAAAACTGCATAATTTATGCAATGGTGCTGCTGCATCTGAGAACAAAAACATACCGGTCAGGAATTCTTTCATTAGAGCACCACTATCTATCCCAGGCTCTCCAATGAATGTGACTCTGAGGGGATTCTTCGGAGAGGACTTCTTCTGCCGTTTCCACTGTGTTAGGCCTCGGGAAAACATGTCTTCCCTTGTGACACAGAGGCTGAAAATGGTTGAAGGGTCTATTGCCTTTTTAAGTGTGTTGATTGCGTCTGTAAGACTTGAGAGAAAGAAAACAGAGATGCATGCTTTTTTAGATTTTGGCCTATGTAAAAAAGGCACTATTCATTAAACTTAATTGCACCTCTTTTGCTTGTCTTGCTTTTGTCCCGTTATGTCCAAATCTTGGTTTGGTCTATCGTCAGCTCTGAAAGAAATTCAATTTAGATAAATAAAAATTACTACCACACACAAACAACTAATGGTAAGGACTGTAGGCTAAACCAATAATTTCATGAAAACACAAAGCATAAAATAAAAATAATAACCTTTCCCCACAGGTACTTGCATGTACTTCAATAAAGTCTTCTGAATACATGGCAGAACACACAGGACAAGATACCTTACAAACAAATGCAGGAAAACACTTAAAACACAGAAAAACCTAAAACAAAATTAACTAAGGTGATTACAATTACAGACGTCACATTTACATAATTACGTAAAAAAGGTGCATATATATATATATACACACACATATGGTAACACTTTAAAATAAGGATCAGTAGTTAACATTAGTTACTTGTATTAGTTAATATGAACTAAGCATTAACAATTGAAGTTAATTTTAGTTAATGTTAATTTCAGCATTTGTATTAAATGTATTAACAAATGTATTGCTCACGTCAGTTAATACATTAAATAATGTGAACAAATGACACCTTATTGTAACGTGTTACCATATATATATATATATATATATATATATATATATATATATATATATATATATATATATATAGAAACAACCAAACAAATGTATAGTTGACATTTGAAGCTTTTCAACTTATTTTCATATAAGAATATGGCATGCTGTTGCTTTAAACAATGGTAAAAAGCTATTCAAAACATCATTCAATGTAAATTTTAAAAATCAAATAATCTCAATTACAATTTCAAAGGAATAACTGACAATTATGATTTGGCATAATTGTATAATATATAAATTTAATAAATAATTAATCTGAAAATGAATCTGTATGAATAAATAAAATGCAATATTTTTTAAAAAATGATAACATTTCCTTCTATAAAAATATACTAAGTAGTCCTGCATTGGTTTTACCTTGGCATCCATAACCACTGAAGGTGAATCCAACTCATTCCCTAACTGTGGATAAAAACAAATATAAAACATGATCAAATTTGAGAAATCGCTTCATAGTTTCCATACATAACTATCCATTATTTAAAACACAACTTACATGGCCACTACACCGATTCAATTCTGTCGAAGTAGATGCCACTTCTTCATTTGTAGGGTCTCCAGGATCCTTTTACATAAAAAACAGTTGTCAGTTGTCAGTTGTGGTTGTATTAGTATGGGTAACACAAAATAATTGTCTTCTACCAAGTAAATTATTAGTAGACCTGGGATATGCATGATGACATTGAACGACTTACGTTGGAATTATCTTCATCCACTATTGTAGAAATGGAAGGCACTTCTGTATCAGATGACAGCAAGAAATCTATAGGCTCCTGTGACAAATTAAAGGCCGATTGTAAATTGACAATTGTAAATTTGACTCATTATGAAAACAATGAAACTATCAAAAAAAATTAAATAGACTTTACTGATTCACTATCGCTGCTGTTAATCCATATGTCTGTCTCACACTTCTGGACGTGCACAGCCAACAGTTGAACAGGCATGTCTGTGTGACACTTGACACATCGAGCTTTTGGCATTTTTTCAAATTCTTTGGATGAGTAAGGTAAAGGGGAGATGTCCAGTGTGTTCTGAATTGGCATTATGTATAAACAGCCCTTTCCTCCAACCGTTTTAATAAGGTAGGACCCTGTGTATCCTTCAGCTTCCGGAGCAACCACATTCAGCTTTCGCTGACCAGATCCACCTGTAACACACCAAAAAAAGTAAAAAAGATCAGAAGACATAATCAGTTATTTGTTTAAAAAGACAAATCTTTGACAAATGAATGACAAAAAATGTTTTAGAAATGTAATAATATTCTATTCCATTCTAACATTGAATAGCCAAGGCAGACAAACTAAGATAGGTTCAAAAGTAGAAAATTAAAAATGGTTTTAAAGCAGAGATGCTACTCAAAGCAACAATCCAGTGTACTGATGTATACCACATACAACACTTACCAACAGCTTTATACAGCATCCAGGCTCCCTCCAATGATTCCATTTTTGAATATGTCTCCAACAATAGTTTAGATATCTGGTGGTATTAAATACACCAAACTTTATTAAGACAAGACTTGCTTGATTAGAAAATCACACTATCAGATAATATATAGTGAGCCTAATTAAGCTGAATAAATAAATTATTTAAGGCCTGGTTTCACAGACAGGGCTTAACTAAAGCCCTGAATAGGCCTTACTTAAATTAGGATACTTAAGCAGGTTTTATAAAAATGCCCTAGAAAGCTACATTATTGCTGTGCATCTTGAGACAAAACAATGACACCAACATATTTAATTTAAATAGTCACTTTATATGTAAAACTTGAAGTGCAAGACCTCAGAGTGATCAGCATCCTCTGGGATAGCAACAGTCCTCCGTCCTAGTCCAGCCTGTAGAAGAATCAACTCTTCAGAGGCTTTTGGGGTCCGTTTAACACTTTTATTTAGCAGGAAAAACTGAATTGGCATTGACCTGGCAGGCCTTTTTTTAGGAGTTGGGATAAAGCTTTTTCGTGCCTTGAAAAGACCAGGGAATGCTCTGAGAGGAAAAAAGAATCTGATGTGTTAATCATGTATAAAATCTATTACAAAAAGTTGTAATTTTTCAGTGTTTAGGACATTATGATGAAATGTAGGCTGATATGTGTTATTCTACTTGAGAATTGCTACTATATCCATGTTGTGCTTCCTACCAGTACTTTGTTTGCACTATAAAATTGGCTTATCTGAGAGATCCAAACCTGGCCATACTCTGGTCCACTGAATTTCCTGATGCAACACCACTAAGGGTGCGCTGTGGTCTCACTGCAGACTCCACCCTGTTGCCAGGGGTTGCCTGACCCTGTAGCTGTGTTGCATGTTGCCTCCTGCCTGCTGTGACCTGTTCTCTCTGAACCTGCCCTTCATCTGTTGAAATTATTCAAAACTGTATAAAAACCCTAAGCCTTTGTGACTATACTACTCAAAGCAATATTATTATGACCAATGATAATTATTACATTTCAATGTAAACCAGGTATGCAGTGTTTAATTCAATATAATGCTGCACAACACAATTAACTTACCCATTCCTGACGGTGGGCATGACTCACGTGTTAGAGCACTGCGTAAAAGGGACACAACATGCCTGGCAGCGTTCTGCAACTCGGCCTAATGTATATGAAAGCATTATTAGGCCTGACTGATATACAGGCCTACTGTCTACTAAAAATAATGGCAACAGGACGTTTCATCATAGTTTATTAGCTTTAAGATAAAGAGAATATATGCACTGAATTTGAAAATATTTCAGATATATTTATTTTTACGTATAGAAAGCTATGGTTGTGGGGTTAGCTTCAAGCTAGTTACACGGCTACAAAGAATGCTTAATAGAAAATCTTGTTGTATAAAATAACCATACAAAACATAACATTGTTAAAATGAAATAATAAAATTAGCAATCACTGACGTACTTACCTCTCTTTGGTTGTCCATCTTGATAACTCTGCTTCAGCTCTTGATTGCTACTCACAGGCGTCCAATCACAACAGACTTCCGGAAAAACTGAGTTGACCAATGAGATTTCAGGTTTCAATGAAATAAGTAAAGTCCCGCCCCACGACTGACAAAAATCAAAAGTGTTCGCGCGAGCGAAATAGAAGATTGAGCGAGAGTGTGGGGAATGATGACGCGCGTGCTGTGAGTCTTGTCCGAGCACGCGAGGGCTTGATCTGCGCGCAGAAGAGATGTCATGTGCGCGCGCGGGTTTAAAATGAGCTCGCGGGCTCCCGTTTCCTCGCTTGCAGATCTGTTATCCTCTCGCGGAAGTGATTTACTGCGCGCGCAAGCATCAATTGTGCGCTCGGTCATTAATGGCATTAAAATGTCGCCATAATTGAGCGCGAGTGTGGGGAATGATGACGCGCGTGCTGCGAATCTTGTCCGAGCACGCGAGGGCTTGATCTGCGCGCAAAGGAGATGTCATGCGCGCGCGCGGGTTTAAAATGAGCTCGCGGGCTCCCGTTTGCTCGCGTGTAGATCTGTTATCCTCTCGCGGAAGTGATTTACTGCGCGCGCAAACATCAGTTGTGCGCTCGATCATTAATGGCATTAAAATGCCGCCATAGACACACATAAATAATGAAACCAGACGCACATAAATCAGCCGATGTCTGTTCACAAATTACCCTAATGTGTTCAGAGCTGAGAGAGAGAGCGATCTAGGATCCAACAGCTCAGAAGAAAGTATCTGCCAACAGGCCCACCAGTGGATGCTGACAATATCTGTCTGTTCCTGACCACAAAGAGCACCCCAGGACAACACGCACGCAAACAAATACACTCCGGTCTGTCCTAGGTGCTTCATTAACACCTGTGCAAATCAGAGCAAAATCAGTTCACACAGTACACATTCAGGTTACAAGTAGTATTCTTACTAAAAAAGTAGTAGCTGGTTTCCTTCTACTAGTTGAGATCCTAGTTATGTTCGTAGCACTGAAGTTTCCATCCTAGCATCTGGCATGGCTCAAAATGAGAAGACAGAACAGCACAACTAAAGTGTCATCACTACCTCGAAGACATGTGACACCTCCGGGAAAGTCTGTTTCTTTGACATGCAGGTTTTGTTCCTCACGCTTTTCGAGACAGGATGAAAAAAGAGATGCGATGGACCTCCTGACCTGACAGATGTGGCTCGGCACAAACCAAGCTGCCCAGTCTGCCCTGAACCTTGATTTAAGATTGAATCAATTCATCAATTCATTCATTTTGACTTTTATTTAGAATGGCACACTTGATTTAGTGTTAATGTACCTTTTCACTCGCTAAATTGTCTATATGTCTTCTCCAGTTATTTAATTTCTGATTTGGACATTTTCACTACCCAGCCATTTGTAAGACTAATATTATAGCTTTCATCAGCTGTCGTAGCTTGACTCAGAAGTGTCTAGTCCCTCTCCCTCCATTACTCTCAGTAAAGAATCTAGTGAAGCATGTTTCAAAACTCTGCAAATGAAAGACCTTTACAATCTCCTCTGTCCACATCTTCCCCTTTCATGGAGTTGAAGTCTGTCTTCCACCTCCTGTCACTCTCCCCCTCATTCGTCTTGAATCTCTACAGCCAATCATCTCTCAGTCTGACAGGGCCGCAGTGGGACTATTAAGGGAACGGCTGTGAGTTTCTGCTAGAAGGCAAAAACTGCTGAAAGCCTGATCTGTAATGTTCGATACAGCTTAGACTAACAATGTACAAAAAGTACCATGTTTTTTTTAATGGTACTATAGAAATACCCTGTTTTTTTTTGTTTTTTTGGACAAATACCATTATACATATAAACAGTATCATGGTATAATGTTGTAATGTTCTGTAACTGTAATGTTCGATACAGCTTAGACTAACAATGTACAAAAAGTACCATGTTTTTTTAATGGTACTATAGAAATACCCTGTTTTTTTTTTGTTTTTTTGGACAAATACCATTATACATATAAACAGTATCATGGTATAATGTCAATATACCATGGTGCATGAAATTATGACCAATTTTTTTCAAACCAGAACGCAAAAAATTCAAATTCAGGCCAATATAGATTATTCTTGTTTATGTAAATTATGGCCAATACATTGGTGTACAAATATTATACAATTTTGACTAAATAATAAAAAATAATAATACAAATAATAATAATAATGCTATTAAAGGATAAGTTCACCCAAAAATGAATTAATTACTCACCCTCATGTCGTTCTACACCCATAAGACCTTCGTTCATCTTCGGAAAACAAATTAAGATATTTTTGATAAAATCTGATGCCAGCAAAAAAAAAAAAACTTTCAAATGCCCAGAAAGCGTGTATCAAACTGCCAAAGTCATGTGATTTCAGTAAACGAGGCTTCGTTACGTCATAAGTGTTTCGAAAGGTTTCGAAATGTCAATGGTTCACGTGACTTTGGCAGTTTGATACGCGCTCCAAACCACTGATTCGAAACAAAAGATTCATAAAGCTTCGACGCTTCATGAAGCAGTGTTTTGAAATCACCCATCACTAGATATTATTGAATATAGACGTTATTTTAGGGTTTTTTTTGGTGCACAAAAAGCATTCTTGTCACTTCATAACATTAAGGTTGAACCACTGTAGTCACATGACCTGTTTTAAATATGTTTTTAGTAGCTTTCTGGGCATTGAAAGTGTCAATCGTCTTGCTGGAAATAGAGGCCTCGCTGAGCCATCGGATTTTATCCGAAATATTTTAATTTGTGTTCTGAAGATGAACGAAGGTCTTACAGTGTGGAACGACATGAGGGTGAGTAATTAATGACAGAATTTTAACTTTTGGGTGAACAAACCCTTTAATGTAATTGAATTACTTTTAAATTAAATAATTAGAACAACAAATGTAATTTATTTAAATTTAAGTCATTTTTATATAAAAAAAAATATATATATAAACTATATAGTAAAAATGAGCATGATCAATTAAATATCCAAAAATACTGACCAAGATATATAAACACACTGAAACACACACACAATATCAACAAATTACTGATAAAAAATACCAATAAATAAAAAAATCTAATATCGGCCAATAATCAATACTATATTGTGAATTTCCTTCTATTTTTATAATTTGCACCAATATATCATCCAAAAGGGACTGGGATACTCTTCATTTTATTATGACTCTATTTTTGATAAAAACAATAAATAATATAAGATAAGCACTTTTCCATTTCAAATTCTTAAAGGTGAAATTGAACTCGAAGCAATACAACCATGAGGCTTAATTGTTTCAAAACTACTCAAAATTTAGGAATGACGACAGTGTGTAACAGGTGTGTAGACCTGCCATCAATCAAAAAGACAGACCATTCAAATGAGCATCAGAGCTTCAGACTCACGCTAGAATCGTAACAGGTTTTTTTTTTTTTTTTTTTATCGTTCGCTGTCTTCGCTGGCCTTTTGAGTATGCAGGCTTCTCAGCTGTCAGTCAGGCAGTGTGAGTGAGCTTTGGCCTTGTCAGTTTGTTTTGTGCACTGTCTGACCTCCCTCTGAATGATATGTGTTCTTTCAGGCCTCCCAGAGCGCTACCACAGAGCCGCGCAAACCAAATTACGGAAGATTACTGTCAGTCGGCCCTTTGCTGCCGAGGTCTCATTTACATAGGGAAAACAAGGCAGGGAAAAGGGGCCATTATTGAAAACGGATTTATGAGGGATCCCTCATGAATTAAAGAAAGTGCATCGCATAATGTGGCTTTATTGTGTTTTGTCCAAGTGCCGGGTTATGAAGACTGTACTGACATAGAGGGTGTCGAGGGACCTGGACGTAGCCTCTGAATCTCAATATGGGAAAGCTAGCCATTCTTTTACATTCTTTGGATGCTGGAATGAAGGGTCTAGCTCTTGTTCCTCTAGGGAATGAACATTGTGAAACACCATGTGTGTCCACTGAATCCTGAAATATCACCAGTCAGTCTTTTATATACATCTATACTCCTCTGCTATGGCTCACAGCATGCTAATTTCTGCAAGAACAATGGGGATATACTATGGTAATTCACAGCAGCTCTAGTTTGACCCTTTATATTGATTGCGCTCTAATAATTAGGTGTGCATAAAACAAAAAATACTGAAGGCAACCATTTGAATGGCTTTTTGAGTTGAGAATAGAGGTTATGCATTATCTGATTATCTGTATTACCTTCAAACTACTTAAAACTTCAAACTTTTAAAACTTCTTCAAACTTTCTGGTCTGGCTTTCTCAAGCCAGCTTCAAAGTTTTGTCTTAACTTTTTTTTACCTAGTTTAATTTATCATAACATTTAATTTATATTTAATATTTTTTCTGAATTTACCTTTTTGTAAATAAGTTTCATGCAAACTGTTTCCTTCATTTACATAATACGTTTAAATATTCAATATTATGCATTTTTTTTTCAACAATGTCATGGAGAGAGAAAAGTGCTCATTGACTTAAACTATTGACATTAATGTAATGTGATTATTAACACCGCATTAATAATCACAACATGATTACTGACAAATCTTGTAGTTCGGTTCATTTGGTTCGTTTGGTCCGGACCAAAAAAAAAAAAAAAAACATTTAGTCCTTCCTATTAGCGTTCAGATTGGCAATTTTATCACTGAACCAAAAGATACCGAACCTAAAGGCATTAAGGACACGTTCACAACCTGATTGGTCGGATTTTATGACGTATTGCCTATTTTGAGACGGAACTTAATACCAAACATCCAAAACAATGCTGTGTGCTGAGATAAATGCGCTTGTTGTGTGTGCTTAGCCTGCATGATGGTATTTTGGCCAGCTGGGAACTCATGAAGAGCTTATAAAATGTGTAAAGGAGTCAAAACAGCAGCGGGAATCCATCCGTATCATCTTCCTATTTTTGGTTCGTTTACATTTCTTTGGTCTGTGTTGCGTTCATATATAATTCAAACCGCACCAGAATTCGTTTGGAAACAGACCGAGACCCATCTTTTCAGCTTGTTTGGTGCGCACCAGGGTTCGGATGGCAGCGTTCATACATGTTCAAATGAACCGCACTAACAGAGCAATCGCACCAGGGTTCATTTTAATCAAACCAAATATGACAAGTGTGAACACACCCTTAAAGGGTCACATACAGACCTCAAGATTTGACATGAATCCCAACGTCAATCAGTTAACTAATTTTGACTAGAACAAAGTCATCCTGATACTACAAGACAAGAACGTACTCATTGTAAATGCACTGAGTAAGCATCAACAACTACAGCATAAAACAAACCATATTAATTAATGCACCAATACATGCTGGGAACAGGGTGAATGGGACTATTTGCAGAGGACTATTTGAACCCAAAAACACGCATTAATTCACCTCACTTTGACTTTAAAAAGTATTTAGTAATAAAGGATCCATTTCTTGCATTCCAGAAAGTTGTAAACTTTGGAATAGTAAGTAAACCAAAAAAATCTGAAATGATGTTCCCAATATTATTTGTCTCTTTTTTTCTGTTTTTTCTTTAAAGCATGGTAACTGCTGGAGCCATGTTTTAGATGTCTATTTTCAATTCAAGTAGTCAAAGAGAGGCTGTAGGCTTTGAGGTAGCTAAGATTCCTTTTAAAGTCTGTTGCCTCAGAGATGGAAAAAAAATGAGAGCACATCCTGTAACATGTCAGATGTGAGTGCTTAGCGTTTGCTTTTCTCACTTGACAGACCTGGGAGACTTGGGGCTGAGTGGTTCGCAGCAATTTCCTCTGAAACGGAGATGTGGGGTTCAGACGAAAGTGAAAGGGGACGTGGTGGGCGGCCCTGCCTCATCTTACGCGAAGAGGCCTGACAGTCTCTTAATGGATCACCCAACAACCAACTAGTTGAGATATATTAGGGGTGTAACAGTTCTCTGTAAAAAATGTAACTGTACCATTCTCCACCCAAGGTTCGGCACACATTTGCACCGCAGATAATCTCAAACCTGACAAAGCAGCTATGATACGTTTTTTTTTAAAAATACAACAACAACAATGCATAAAACAGACCGCTAATGTATCTTTCTGTCAATGGATACACTCTGCATGCGTTTCACGCGAGAGCAGCTGTCCTATCATCTGTTAATATGTAAATCTATTGCTGACATCACAGTTCCCTGCGTGTTGGTGCGTTGCAGTTCAGCATGGCAAGTGTGGGAGACAAGCCACTGATAGAGCTGCTGCCTGCATCATATAAATCTCCTGTCTGGGAACATTCTGGCTTTCCAATACATTACAATGATGGTCAAAAAAAAAAAAGAGTCACTCTTTGTAAACTTTGTTCGATGTGAATGCCGTATGCTCTAATATGACCAGTCATTTATGTTGTCATCACCTGGATGTTGAGCGGAGGTGAGACCAAAACAGCATGTATTGCCTTCTGTGTTTAAACAGGCACTCTGTGCTAATTCGGACAGGTACAAAACAATAATGAAAGCTCTGGGCACAAGAATGAAAGCTGCCCAATGGCCCGGGGCCAGTGCTGCATTGTCACAAAAGTTGATCAATTGCGTGTGTTTTAAAGGGTAAGTTCACCCAAAAAAGAAAATTCTGCATTAATCACTCACCCTCATGTCGTTCTACACCCGTAAAACCTTCGTTCATCTTTGGAACACAAATTAAAATATTTTTGATAAAATCCGATGGCTCATTGAGGCCTCCATTGACAGCAAGATAATTAACACTTTCAATGCCCAGAAAGGTACTAAAGACATATTTAAAACAGTTCATATGACTACTGTGGTTCAACCTTAATGTTATGAAGCGACGAGAATACTTTTTGTGCGCCAAAAAAACAAAATAACGTCTTTATTCAACAATATCTAGTGATGGGCGATTTCAAAACACTGCTTCATGAAGCTTTGAAGCTTTACAAATCTTTGGTTTTGAATCAGTGGTTCGGAGCCAGTGTTAATTTCATTGATGAATAATTTTCGTCATAATTTTCATCAAACGAGACAATGACTAAATAAAAATGCGTTTTGAATGACTAAAACTATTACTAAAATCTACTCTAATTTTCGTCAACAAATAAAAACGAGACGAAAATGAAAGAGAGGGGCGATTTGGCAAGATATCCAGTCAGGACTGCTGTCCTGTGTGGAAGATTTGAAGTGTAACGCGCTGATCTAACCGCGGGAAACGCGGCACTCTTGCGCGCTCTACAGGCTCGTGCAGCAGCAGCACTTCAGACTGCTGCGCAATTAATGAATAGCGCACATTTATGCCAAGCGATTGCTTATAAGCTAATATTGATGAATTATGAAAATGTTTACTACACAATGTTTATATGGTAGTATGTTTTAGGCGGTTGTAAGAATGCATATTTATCACCCTCATGAGCACAAACTGTATTTAATTTAATTTCTATTTAATTCATAGTAAACTACTGTATCTTCTTTCACAGGAAGGAAAGACTAAGAACATTATTGGACACATTATTCAATATATTTTACAAGTATAAGGGTTATTATAGTTAACTAAACCTAAAACCAAAGAAATCTTCATTACTTGACATAAACGTTAACTGAAATAAAAAATAAATATACAAAAAAAGTAAACTTATTTTATTTCATCTAGTTTCTAAGCTTTAGCTTCACCTGAGGTATTAAAATAACAAACAGAAATAAAAACCTATAGACATTTAAAAGCAAAAACTAAAAGACATAAACACACAAAAAATACTAAAACTTTTAACTAAAATTACAATGAAAGCAGAAAAACTAAAAATCAAATCTAATAAAACTTTTAAACGAAAACTATAATAGTACCTCAATGAAAAGTGTGTCAATCCCTGAAAAGTACTGAATTTTGCTCTTTTGTGTCTTTTTGCACTTGAACAGTCAAAAAACATCCGCTTTGCGAGCAAAGTACAGTTGGGTGAAAATAAACAGTTTGGGGAATATCAGATGTGCCTATATTAGTGTATAGGATCTGTGTATTGTTAGAGAAATGCTTAATGCATTAAAATTTAACTAAATTAGATTTTAGTCGGCTAACTCTACTGTAGATTTAATCGACTAAAATCTTATGATATTTAGTCGACTAAAACTAGACTAAAACTAAAACAATTTCCGATGACTAAAATATGACTAAAACTAAATAAAAATTTGCTGTCAAAATTAACACTGTTCGGAGCATGTATCAAACTGCCAAAGTCATGTGAACCATTGAAATTTCGAAACACTTATGACGTAACGAAGCCTTGTTTACTTCAAAGTGTTTGAAAGTGTAAATTAACTTGCTGCCAATGCATTCCTGACTGATCCATCAGATTTGATCAAAAATTTGTGTTCCGAAGATGAATGAAGGTCTTACGGTTTGGAACGACATGAGGGTGAGTAATTAATGACAGAATTTTTGGGTGAACTAACCCTTTAAGCTTTACTAATTTAAACATTCAAGCGCAAGAAGACACAAAAGAGAACAAGTGCATGCTGTGAAGTTTTGTGTGCAAACTCATCCAAAGGGTGCAAATGTCTCAGATGAAGCACGTGAACACTAAATTGAGTTCGCTTTCAAGTCTTCTTGCCCTTGAATGGACAAATTCACACAAAAATAATGTCAACATACCCATCTTGGTCTTAAAATTAGGTAAATACAACCTCAGATGAACAACATGACATATTACACCATGTCATGGTTTATTTAACAAAAACTAGGCCAAAATGGAGAAGCCATGTGTGATGAACTAAGTACACCTTTACTGTTTCAATAGGAATTAACAGGGTAAGTATCAGTCAGGCACTGCTAATCAAATACCTTTGATTAATTGATCATCAGTTTAAATAGTGTGGCCAACTCCACAAAAGCATAAGTTTTGGCAGTTTCGCTGGTCTGGAACCTTCAGGTGTGTGTTAACACAATGCCAAAGAGGAAAGACATCAGCAATGATCTTAAGAGAAGCAATTGTTGCTGCCCATCAATCTAGGAAAGGTTATATGGCCATTTCCAAACAATTTAAAGTCCATCATTCTACAGTGTGGAAGATTATTCACGAGTGGAAGACATTCAAAACAGACACCAATCTTCCAATGAGTGGACGTCCGAGCAAATTCACCCCAAGGTCAGACCGTGCAATGCTCAGAGAAATTGCAAAAAACCCAAGAACTACACCTCAGACTCTACAGGCCTCAGTTAACATGTTAAAATTTAAACTTCATGACAGTACAATTACAGTAGACAAAGACTGGACAAGTATGGCATGTTTGGAAGGAGAAGGAGCTTCTTCTCTCTAAAAAGAACATGGCAGCACAGCTTAGGTTTGCAAAGTTGCATCTGAACAAACCACAAGACTTCTGGAACAATGTCCTTTGGACAGATAAGACCAAAGTGGAGATGTTTGGCCATAATGCACAGCGCCACGTTTGGCGAAAACCAAACAAAGCATACCAACTGTCAAGCATG
This sequence comes from Megalobrama amblycephala, assembly GCF_018812025.1. Classification (NCBI taxonomy): domain Eukaryota; kingdom Metazoa; phylum Chordata; class Actinopteri; order Cypriniformes; family Xenocyprididae; genus Megalobrama; species Megalobrama amblycephala. The sequence goes on along the minus strand of NW_025953483.1, from coordinate 2,436 downwards.
GTGGTGGAGGGGTGATGATTTGGGCTTGTTTTGTACCCACAGGACCTGGGCATCTTGCAGTCTTTGAGTCGACCATGAACTCCTCTGTATACTAAAGTATTTTAGAGTTGAATGTAAGGCTATCTGTCCAACAGCTAAAGCTTGGCTGAAATGCAACATGACAATGATCTGAAGATCACCAGCAAATCTACAACAGAATGGAAAAGAATCAAGGTGTTGCAAAGGCCCAGTCAAAGTCCAGACCTCAACCGGATTGAAATGCTGTGGCGGGTCCTTAAGAAAGCTGTGCATAAACAGATGGCTGCAAACCTCAATGAACTGAAGCAACAAAAAATCCTCCAGAACAATGTGAATCCTCCAGAATCCTTTCCATTAGTTCACTTGCCATCTCCTCTCATTTTTGCTACAGGTTCTCATTTTATCTGAAGGTCGGACTTAATTATCACCTGGTAATAATGAACTGGAATCAGTATCTCTATCTATATCACACAATCATCTTTCTTCCTCTCTCTTGTCCATTCTTTAATTTACACAGGAAATTAGTAAAGTCAAATTTCATCTATACATGCAGCCACCAGGAGCGGCTCAAGGGATAATCTTTTCCTGAGCCGCAGCAAGGTATCACATCACTGTCAAAGAAAGCACAGCTCCATATCCATGTAATACACCCAATCAGCACTGCTCCACTGACCTCTACATCCAGAGTGTGTCACTGTTAATTACATATCCAGAAACATCTCTATTGCCACAAAATGCTTGTTTATGCACTCTAATTGGAAGAAATAAAAGAATAAGAATTACTTTTTTTTATATTCTGGCAAAGCAAAAAGTCTCCTCATACGAACTCTCACACAGGATGAATCAGTTTACTCAAATAAAATGTTTTAATGGGTTATAGCTGGTGCTAGGAAGTCTGATTCATTTGGTGAATCATTTTGATCAGATGATTCATTCTTTTGTAAATCTTTTTTCCAAACATGATTCACGGATCCATTAATATATTAATTAAATCATTAAATTATTAAAAATAATAACTAAATCATTCAAATAAAACTTTATAATACATGGGGGACAGATTTACTAACAGCTTGCACCAGCAAAAACTCTCTTTTGGCGTTAAAAAACTACTGTTGGGATTTACTAAAGACACGCAGTGCAAAATTAGCACTGAAAAGGCGTGAACTGAGTTGTTTTTAAGGCTGACCTTATTGCATATGCATTTGTAGGAGTTTCCCTTTCAGACGCAAAATTATTGGAGGAGAGTATTTAAATGAATCACGCAACACGATTTACTAATGTTTGCGCTCATCAATTTACTGGTATTTGAGCCATTATTTAACACCCTAAAAAACATGTCTTAACCCATTTTGCGACATGGCTGCAATTGTTGCTGCTAGGACGAGACATTGCACAGAACAAAGAGCGCAAAAATATTTTCCACTCATATTAATTCTTTGCAATGCCAGAGGAAGATGTTATCCGTATATTACATGTAACAAGTTGCGCCTGTGTCGACCCGCACCTGATGAGCATCAGCTCTGCTTATTTGGACCCAACGCTAATTTGCACTCCTTTTGGAAGATTGCATAGGTCATTATGTAAATGATTTGACTGTGTCTGTTTTTTTAATTTGCGCGTCAGCAGTAGATCACCAACTCCCATCGGCGAATTGCGCTTTCATGCTAATTTGCCCTGTTTAGTAAATCTGGCCCTTGTATTTTAATTATTTCATGAATACATTATGTTTATTTTATATTTAAATAAATTTTACTATGAAATACACAATCAAAGCCAAAGAAGAGTTAATGATTCCACTTATCCAAGCAACGCACAGTAGTGAGGCTTAGTTTTGAAGTAATCAGTGTTTTTGAACAAATCAGTTGAATGAATGATTCAATGACTCACTCATAAGCAGGCACTTGATTTGTTTCTAATTAAATCAGAATACTTGAACATATCGGTTGAATTAATAAATCAATGACTCACTCATAAAGACAGTCACTCATCACCAGCTACTGGCGTAAGAATGTAGCTTGCAGAAAAAGTCACTAAAAAAATACTCTCGACTAATGTACAGATTGCACAAACATTGGCTGAACTGTGTCCAACAACACTCCATTTGTGCATCAAATTTGAGGACTGCATATATATATACACACATGCAAAAATGGTATTACACTTTAATCGAAATACTTTAAAATATAAATAGCTTTAGCCTATAGCTTGAAAAAACTCTGTTTTCCCCAACACTTATAGGTGTTTTCAGTGAGGTTGTTGGGAACGAGCGTTGGAGGTCCTTAGGATTAGAAGAGGAGCTTTGGAAGCACCTGGGGGTGCTTGGAAGACTCTGTGCCAATCCTAAGCCGCGTCACAGAGCTTTGTATGGAGATCTTAGGCTTTGAGTCCCTGCTATCACAGCAAAGTCCACCCCAGATG
>NW_025953482.1:0-37087 GCF_018812025.1 Megalobrama amblycephala | reverse complement strand
AACTGCAGAATCACACCATAGAATCACCCCTCAAAGGCAGATGTTTATTAGAAAGGATTCAGCTTTTTCACATCACCAAGAAACTGCGATATAGATGCGATCACGCGCATTTCGTCAGTAAAGCCGGTTCCCATACCTCGAATCGCCATCACCCTCAAAGCATTTAATAGCAGAGCCGTGTTTGACAATACGCAATATCGCGTTCATTATCAAGGTGAAGCCTTCGATTGAACGCGATATTGCAGCTGAACTACGAAATGCGCATGACAATCACGATATATCGCCCAGCCCACCAAGAACACACTTGTTCATTATCACCTTCTCCATCTTGTAGTTGGCCTTTATTGCTAGAGGGGGACAGGAATAATCAATACATAAAAGATGATGAGTGCATAGCAGCTGAGAGAATATTACAAGTGGCATTCCAGGCTTCAGCCACATGTTTTTGTCAGCGGAAGGAGGGTGGAGGCACTTAGGGAAGAGTGGATTTGCATGGTCATGCACATTCTGGATGTGGTTGAGAAAAGATGTCCATTTTGCCACTGTTTCCTCTCCAATGGATGAACTGGATGCTGACCAGTAGAGGTGATTTTTTTTTTTTTTTTTTTTTTTTTAATGCTCTTTTGCAACATTTTGATCTTGTTGCATTTCTTCTCCTTGGAGATGGTGTCTGCTTTCTTGGTGAGTGCTGAAAACAGTTTAAAAAGATGTAATACAACTCTTCTACAGTGAGTGTTAATGTTGCACAGGATTAGCTGTGCTACAAATAATCAATAAACTACATTTTTAAAATGATCCTACTTTTACATAAATGCCATACATCATAAAAGTGGTCTGTTCCCAGGCAAACTTTTAAACCCGGGTGTGTCAGTCTGTCACCAGGGAAGCTATTTTGACACCAGATTTTTCAAAATTCCAGACTCCGGATAAGCCCTTCCTTTTCCATACGGACACTGCTTCCCACTTCATTACTCTGTGGATCAGAACAGATGTAAGTACAGATTTCTAAAGTTAGAAATGTAATGAATTACTCAGAGTTTCCCTGGCAAATACTGTCTACTTTGTTTTTATAATCTATTTACCTGTATGAGCTGGATATGAACAATTTTGATTATGCTGAGATCCATGGAGTATGAGCCATATTTTGCACAATGGCCTGAACTGTCAGCTCTCATATCACCACCAAGAGATACAGTTTCGTTCTGTTATCGTCCATCAAGCAGGTTGGTCTGGTGTGATCGCCATTTATACAGCACGAAAGGCAGAATGTATTTATGCACATGATTTCGATGTGTCATTCTGCTGAAGGTTCTCGCATGCATTACATTGAGCACCTGTAATGTAAAATCAGAAAGTACCTCTGTAACTGTTCATAGCATGTATTACATTCCACTGTAGCACTGTGATGCTTTTATAAACTATTATAAATTACGTCATTTTTACAAAACTTGTTTGTCTAGTTGAAAAAAAGAGCTTGTGTAGTAGACAGCGGCTGATAGATGCAGATTCCCTGCTGGAAAGCTGCCCAGAAGTGGTTGACTTTTTCCACTGTCTGGTGTATGAACAACTCTGGTGGAGGCACTTCTGGGTCACAAAGAAATGTTCCTTTTACAAATTTGACTACCTTGCTGACTCTTGAGCAGGTGGGACAGATTTTAAAAAGCTCAAGTAGGCACTCCTCATATATCAAGTATTTCACTCTGTCCTGCGGTGTCTTGTTTGGTGCTCTATTGACAAAGAAAACCACAAAAACGACTTGTTACAAAGTTTATTATTTCTAATTTCTCACCTTCATAGTAAAATAACTCGACAATCGCATCAACATATTAGCATCAGTTCAAATAATGTTGAGGAACACATTGTTCCTATTATGTCTGATTAACAAAGATCTATAACAAATAAAGTTAACTTACTGTTCACTGGTGGTGTCAAACAATTCAGATATGCTGGGGAGGTAGGTGGAGTCATCAGGATTTGCCACGTTGAAACTGAGCAGAGCGAAAGAACCTTGGATGTGTTGTTGCCCACAGCAATACCTCTTGTGGCTACCGTAGCTTGAGGACCTGGAAATTATATATGCAAATAAGGATAGAAATAAGAGTTCCTTATGCATAGTGTTTATATTTGTAAGCCAATTTGTGCCACCGAATTTTAATGTTCTAACTCCACAATTCAGTACTACATAGTTTGTACTACATCTTTGTAATGTTTCAGCACAATTATAATGTGTTTAGAAACAATTCTCAGAATTGACTTTAAGATATATTAATCTCAATTCCTGAGAACTCATAGATTATATTTGAGAACCTTAACAAATTCACAGATGTTGACATTAGATTTTTCCATAATATTTAACATCTAAAACAATAGCAATAAGAATGGCACTTTAATACTTACAGCCTTTTCCACTTTTTCTTTGGATTGGCATCCTCGTCATCTTCCTCTGCTGTTTGAAGGTCAGTGTGGGTTTCCACTTGAGGAAGTTTTAGACAAGCAGTTTTGTAGGTTGCTATAAAAATAAAAAATTATGTACATACCTGCTTTTTATAAAATTCCAACACAATATGCATCTCATTTGTGCCCAGGCTGCTCCTCATTTCATATGGCTTTTACTAATTCATCAGGTTTGTAGTGAGTTGGCCACTGACAGATTTCATCTTCAACCCACAAGTGCTGGTACCACTCCAACCTCTTGGGTTTCCAGAAACTCTACAATGTAAAACATGGCCTATAAAAGAAAGAGTGCACGCAAGTCTTTATTAACAAGTTCCAAGCCCAAGATAATAATAGTACAAATATGAGTATATGCACCTACAGAGAAAAAGATGGCAGTCTGGACACTGTCACCATTGTCTAAATATGATGATGATCTGCACATAAATTAACAATAATTTTCCTCAAGATAAAAATTTTGGTCTATCTAAAATATCTCAGTCTTAATGACTACCACAACGCCATGCTAAAACTGCAATTTAAGACTTCTTCTGCATTAAGTAGGGGAATGACAACAAAACCAACCTCCAAAGGCAACTGGATGCACTTCTGCACAGTGTACCTTAAGGCTGGCCCACACTAAAAGATTTTCTAAATCTTATCAGATTTTCAAAATGTTAGAAAATTATAGATTTAACTGTTTTGTTCCTATAGTGTGTCAAGTGATGTGATGTGATCAAGACAGCACACCACACACAAACAGATTCCTGATTCTGAACACGGTCAAACATGACTTTAGAGTTAACAAACATGGCAGACGATGGGCAAGAAGAAATGGCAATAATAGTGTTTGGACTGCTTTTTTATAGAAAATCATCTTGATACATCTGTCACTCTCTGATGTGTTGATGACAAACTCATCTATTGCCAGTTCCTTAAATTGGGAGACCATTCCTGTAAAACCTTGTGGAACAGGTCCATCTGAGTGCAGCATTTATTTTTTTTATTTTTTTTATTTTTTTTTTTTTGTATTTTCAAATTTCATTTTTTAAACTTGTATCAAGTTTTGAAATAGTGTGTATAACTTGCTGCAGTGGTTTTCTAACTATTCCTATCATTAAATAGTTTTCAAAAGGAAGCCTTGTTATTAAATATAAGTGGCCATGCATGCACCTTCACATCATCATTAAGATTAGTCAGACCATATTGTAAACTTAAAAAACCCTGACCATAGAGTCCCCAAAATGCTTGTTTGGTTTGTTCTGTTCTGGATTAGTTTCATGTGTTTCCAGTTCCTGTGTTTACTTCCTGTTTGCCTTAGTTGACCTAGTTTTCTAGTGTTCTCATCTGTGCCCATAGCAACCTATCATGTCTACCTGTCCCTCGTTAACTCGTTTAGTCCTGTGTATATATACGGTATATCCCTTGTTTAGTTCAGTCTCTTGTTAGTTCTCGTTGATGTATGTGGGGTTGTGATCTTTTTTCTACTTGTTATTTTCCAGTGATCTCCCGTAAGTTTAGTGTGTTTAAATAATACACATATAATTAAATAATACAGTGTGAATGCCTGACTGTACACATTTATCACAGCCACTGTATCCATTGTGTAAGGTAATATCATTAATAAAAGCCCTCGCAGGAGCGTCCCAGACCAGATCCTTCTAGATCTGATATTAGATCCAGATATTCTAACAATGACAGGCTTTGAGCACAGGTTTTCTGCTATAAGCCTGGATCACTCCTAAAATTGTCTAGAAATGTACACCTAAACTTTTTAAAATGGGAAGAACATCAATGTTTAATTGTAATTTGAAACTTTGATGACTACGGACAACTGATGTAAGCTTCTGAAATATAGGTCTGAATATTTTCCTTACAAAATAATGGAATGATCCACTCACCAAGGAAGCAATACTGTTTTTATGTTTATGTTTTTTGAGTCATGTTCTTGCATCTTTTTGGCAAAGAAGGGGGTGATAGGCTTTCAGTATGGACAAGGGCAGAAAAATGAATCAATTAAAAACACAAATTGTGTTTTCCACTCTCTCAAACCACCTACTATTCTTTATTAATTATGTCAACATGCCCGTCTTCGGGAGTATCCTAGCAAGCATAGTCGGTTATGTCTTAAGTGAACTTATACACGAGAAGGAACGCATGTATTTAGTATCAGTGTACTGATCCGTGTATTATGTCTTAAAGAGACAGCAGTCTCTTTTTCAGAAGTCTCAAGTTGCTGCTTGAGCATAAACAGTATCTGCAAAGTTACAGCGCTGAAAGTTCAATGCAAACTGAGATGTTGTCTTTTAAAGTTATGGCAGTTTAAAGTACACATGAAATCAAAATTGACATTCATTTTGTTAGTGCAAATTGCTAGTTTTGGGGTGAACAATTCATCCGTGCAAGTCAATCCATACAAAAAAATTGTTTGGCTTTGTAATATATTTAATCAAAATCTGAAAATGCTTCTCCCCTCTGCAACGGCGTCCCTTCTCTGATGACGTCAGTTTGACGGCTTGGGTTTCGGCTTAAGATCCTTAATCACGCCCATCCAACTGACAGATAGCGCGTGAAAGAGACGAACAACATACTGAGATGGCTAGGAGGTGTGTTTTAGGTTGTGGCTCTCCCGAAACACTTTTCCCATTCCCCAAAATTCCCTCGTTGTGGTCCCGATGGCTTGAGTTTTTGCATTTCGAGGAAGGAGGGATTTCAGAGTGGTCACGTTTGTGTTCGAAGCACTTTACACGTGGATGCTTCACAAACTGGACACAGCACGAAATGGGGTTTGTTAAATATTTGTCTTTAACAGATACGGCTGTCCCATCTCTACACCGTTGGTAACTCACAAAGTTTGACGGTAAGTGGAACTAGCGACAAACAAGCACTTCAGACACTGAACATCAAACAGGGCTGCCAACATAACTTGATGTCATATTATCCATAATCAAAAAATTATTTTGGCGTGCACGCCAACAACCAACATCACCACTTAAATCAAGACCAACATTTGTAATACCTATCATCTCTTACTCTTTACAGAGGGTATATTGAAAAATACACCATAACTTATTAAATCATGTCTTATGTAATCGCTCAATTATTATAAAAAACTGACCTAATTGTATACAATTCAGTTGTTAATTTTGACATTTAATAATAATGTACCACCTGACAAATTTCCCTGTACAGTTTGCAAAAATATGAGATTTTTTTTTCCCCTTGAGAAAAACTGTATACTGTATATCCAAATGAAACGATATTGATATCAAGAGGAATATAAATCTCAAGCTTATGAATTGAATCGTAATTCTCCAAGTTGAACTCAAAAATTGGCAGTCCTGCACAATCATCTATTTTGGCCTTGTGCCCATATCATACTGCAATGCAATTTCTTTTATACAGCCCCTTACAAGAGATGTGGCCTGTCAATGTGATGCTCCATCTTTGAACAGTGTGTCAATTCAAACAGCAACCCAAAAGCTGAAAAGACGGAGTAAAGGTAAAGTTACAGGCTACTAGCTATGTTTATTGTATTAGCTGGTAATAGTCTTCTTGTGTTGTGTTTCATGGGTTTGTTTGTGAAATGTGTGTTGAAAATGTCAGCTGTTCAAGTGAAGAATTTTAGAAAGAGTGGCATGCAGAAACCCTCCAGTGTAGTAGAGCTGGCATTATTCATTGAACCTTATAAAGAAGTTTTCTTTGAGCTTTTTAAACTATGCAAGATAGCTGTTTCAATCCCTATTAGTACTGCTTCTTGTGAATTGAGGTTTTCTGCACTAAAGCTGGTGAAATCTCAGGTCCACAATGTCAGATGACAGATTAAGCAATTTAGGTGTTCTAAGTACTGAGTCAAGGAGGGCAAAGGCCTTAAATCTAGATGAATTTGCTGATCTTTTTGCAAAAAAGAAACACAAAAATCATAGAATACAGTTAATGTGACTGATACTGAATATGTAATGCAAATGTAAAAAATAAAATTGAAATGCAAATACATTGTTGAATGATTATAAATATGGTATTTTGCCTGTTAATGCCTGCAGTGCAGTACAGAAAATGATATGACAACAATAAGGTCTAAATTTAACTGGCCCCTCTAACAGTACAACTGGCCCCAGCTTGGCCCCCCAGTTAAAAAGGGTCTAGAACCGCCACTGTATCCGCCGTGTTATTCTGTCATGTTTTCTCCCTATTTTTCCAAACCACGACAAACGCCAGTCTCCCTTCTCTGCAGAATGCGATATATCCGCTCAACCAATAACAGCGCACCATTCCACGCATTGTAAACAGTAATGGCAGCGCTCTGAATACACCTGTCATCCTAGTTTTCCTTATCTACTTTGTACTTTGTGATCAACAAAAACAGAAAAATTAATAATTTTGACGGCATTGGTGAACATGTGGTGGTTTCTGCAGTGGGTAAGAAATGTAAGCCATTGAAATGTAATCATTTACGTGAGGAGATTAAGAAGATGATGGAAAAATGCTGGTGGCTGTTGCTTGTTCTCACATGTCAGCATCAAACTTCTGTCATGGCCCCCAAAACTGAATCATGGACAGTTTATAAAAGCCATTTGACCAAGAATGATTAATTCTTGAATCTGGCATTGGTAGTTTTGATTCTAAACATCTGATAGAAAAAAAACATAACATGATTGCTATTTGAATGTTTGCAGTATAGCGACGCCCCTGGGTAGTTGCAGTCAATTCAAATCTATTCGGAAAATGTGTTGTTTGTGACCAATCATGCTTCTCTGTCTGGTGGATGAGTCTGGATTTGGCAGTTTCCAGGAGAACGGTACTTGCCTGTGTGTAAAGTGTAAAGTTTCTAGTAGAGATGAAGCTGTTATAGCTGCAAAGTGTTGGCCAACTCCATATTAAACCCTACAGAATTAGAATGGGATGTCATTAAAGTTCATGTGCACATAAAGGCAGGCGTCCCAAAACCTTTTGGCAATATAGTGTATATGCATATTTATAACAGGACTGGACGATATGGACAAAATTTATATCTCAATATATATCTAAATTTCCGTAGATACGATATAATTCTTATTTCGATATGAACAATATTTAAAAAAGCCTCAGAAAAACGGCCAAGAAAGCACACAACGGATTTTTGTACCTAAAAACTTTGTGTTCTAAAAAGTCTTTTTGGGTGGGAGACCTACACTTACAAGGTGTTAAAAAGATGCCAAATTTAGCCAGAAAGTTGAGCGAGCTGGTCAAGGGAAAGAAAAATGTGAAACTTTATAAAATGGCTTCAAAAGAAAAAAATACTTAAAAGGACGATTAAATGTAATTCCTGTGGTCATAAAATGAATTTGAAGCAAAGCTATTGCATTGACAATTTTGAATGGTAGGTAAGGTGGGGTGGTGGAATTTTGACATCTGTAATCTGAATGCCCTTGTACTATATAATGCATATTAATGCATTCAGTTTTTTTTTTTTTTGGCCTTTTATATTATCCATTATATATTACATGCTCACATTTTTATATTTTTGTAAAAGCTTAATTTTCATAACTAGTTATACATGTCAGATAAATGTTTGTTATGTAGTAAAAGTATTTTAAAAATGTTTTTTCTAAATTATGAAGTAGCATTAAAATAGCTCAGATAAAAGTGTCTCCACATCAAAAGTACAATACTTGTTCCAATGAACTTTGACCACTTTAGATCAAACATTCAATATTGTATTTGAATTTATATGTTAAAATCTATTTGCCTTTTTCGCCTATGTCTTTTCATTTATCTCCCAGGAGGTGCCAGCAAAGCGGTCACAGAGGAAGAACAATAAAGAAGTCAGTTAGGCACAACTCAATATTTAGTTATTCCAAAGTCTCCCTCTTCAAATGGATAAAGTTCCTGTATAGGTTAGTTTAACAAATGACATAGCAGGGAGCTCTGCAAACTTGTCAAAGATGGCCAAAAAAGTGCAAGAGGCATATACGTGGTGGCAATGGACAGATTGAGGAGAAGAAGAGGACAACAAATAGGGGGCAGAAGACAGTTCATTTTTATAGATGAGAGTCACTTTCAACATAAAAGAAAGGCAAGAATAATAATTATTATTACAAGTAATATAATAACATTTACTGTTACATAACTATTATTATTTAAGTGTTAAACTATCCACCATAATTACACAGGGTTTTAATCATGATCTATTTAAATTAATTTCAAATCTGTTTAAAAATCCTTTCTTTCTTTGGACATTTTTTTTTTCTTTTTCAGTATGGGCGAGGCAGAATGGATGGTGGATGGAAAAGGAGGAAGTGGGTGTTTGGCATGCTGGGGGGAAATACCAAGGACACAAATCTGCAAAACCAGTTCTCCACTTAGTTGAAAGGAGGACCAGAAGGGAACTGATTCGACTTATTGCTCACCATGCCAAGAGAGGGTTCATCATCATCAGTGATGAGTGAGGGCTTACAGACATGTTTGGTTACAGGCATTATACAGTGAACCACAGTGTGGCATTTGTTGATGTCCAGACAGGAGCTCATACCCAACACATTGAGAGGGCCTGGAGAACCTAGAAGGAGAATGTCTGGAGGCTCAGGGGAAACCACACAGAAGAATTTCTGGTGGACCACCTTGCAGTTATTTGTTTATTTATTACTATTATAATTATTCATTTAATAATTTATTTTTTGGGCAGGGGAGGTGGGATTTTATACAAAATTTGTAATAAGTTGTTACATTTTATAGAAAATATGTTATTTTGTTACTGCATTGTTGAAATAAATGTTATTCTGCTTTCACCTTTAAGGGGAACCCCTAGTATTAAGACTTGTATGGCTTAATATAACGTAAATTATGGCTCTTACTGAAATATGTAGTAGAAAACCCCTGAAAGATTTACGTTATTTAAAAAAAATCCATATTTGGACAATGGGGTGGGGGGTGCTATTTTGCTTATGTGCACAGTGCATTCTACGTCATGACGTCAAATGGTTGCAACTGACGCTGCCCTGCTGCTATTTTTACCTCAACACACCTCGGAATATAATATATGATGCCAATTGACCGTTTGCAGAGACCCGCCCCCTTCAGTTACTTTTGCTATGTCTGACAAGCCATGCCGATCTCTTGCCACACATCATGTTCTCATGCAGTGAAAAATACATTGCGGAGCAAAGAGGACACTGACAACTCGTCGACAGACAAGACAGAGCAGGTTACTTTTGATATGAAACAAAGTCTCAAATTTCAAATGTTGTCATTTTTAAAGAAATTTAAACAATAAATACCGTTTTGTGGCTCTTTAATGTGTCGTGACAGATAGCTGTAGCACCTCAGTTCAAACAGCTCATGAACCAATCATCTCTTCCTACTAATTAATTTATAACATCAAAAACATGAATGAACATCAGAAGGAATGTTGTTTCAATCACGGAAAGATGTCAGTACACACCATTTTTCAAGTTCAAGTCCACTTACATTAACCTGCTAACGCCCCTGACTGCTTTGTCGGACAAAATGGTGGATTCGGTATTATGATTGGTTAGATCGCCTGTCAATCAAACTCCTGGCAAAGGGTCAATTTTCAGTCGGTTGGCCGCAAGAGAAGAGATGCAAGTCTTCACTGCTTTACTAGCGATCAGAGGAGAAAAGAATTGGAAGTTGTGATGAATGTGGACGAATAAAACTTCCCAAAGAACCATGTATTTGTTCTCTCCAATTTAGCCCTGATACTTTATCTAAAGTGAAGAGAACAAAGACGTGGGTCTTTAGGAAGTTTTATTTGTCCACATTCTTGTAACTGAATTAACAAAACATAAACAAAATTTTAGCATATCACTTTTAGTGTCCTATCTGTATTTATTTTCTGCAATGATACTACACAGCGTCTCTCACAAATGTCTCCATGGTTGCAAGGCACGCTCCCTGTACAAGCAGGTGGTCACATTGGTTATGTTGACGGAAGCCTATTTTCAGGCACTGCGTAATATCATTGCGCCTGCTGCACTCATGGTATGACAGCAAAGTTCCTTGATTATTACGCCAGAATCAGAGTACAGTTCCTAGCCATATCGGCCTAGAAAATCGCAACTTTTCATTTTCCGTAGGTCTTACTTAGTACACGATGTAACTACAGAAGAGTCAAAATATCGAAGGAAAAATATCGAAGCTCTGGTTATTTTTGAGTGAGATGCTAATGGTCTAATCAGATTCAATGAACTATGCTAAGCTATGCTAAAAGTGGTACCGCCAGACCCGGAGATCAGCTGAATGGATTCGAAAACGGTAAAACTCAACTGTTTAACTGTAGGGGAGTTGAAAAATTAGCCTATTTTCAAAAAAAATGGAGTGTTCCTTTAAGGTTTAATTGCAGACTCTGTACTTGACAGATGATTCGAATATAGCAATTCTCCCGACACAGTCTGGTTACTTCAGCACCCTAGACATCACTGCACATGGACATTGAGGTCCATGGGGATGAAGTGGAGAAAGGGCTTCTCTCATCTGGAACACCCCCATCAGCAGTCATTCAGCATTTCTCTTTTACCCACACTACTTCATCCTCTGCTGCTGCTGGTTCATCTGCAGCGACTATCGCACCACCTCTGAGAGCCTCCATGATTCGCTCATTTCAGAGGTGTATAATTATTGTATTTATGTGGGTTAGGGAGATTCTCAATAAAGTTATGATAAAGAGCCATGTTCCTTTTTTATAACAATGACACAGTTATAAGGGGTAGCCTATTATCCTCCAGGATCTATAATACTCACTGGTCACTGGATATTCAGTGTTTTTACTTAAACTTATAACAGTTTATACAGAGTAATTGATCATTTTTTGTTTATCACTGCAAGTTATACAGGGTTATTTGTTTCACTATTGATGTATAAAATATTGTAATCTGATTTAATAGTTTGGAATTTCTTAGACACTTTTCTATATTTATCCTTTTCTTAATACTTCAGAAACATTTACATAGCTGATCTAGTAAACAGCAAACTGAGGCCGAGCAGGATGGTGGTGGTCCGTTTCATAGAATGTGAGGCTACAGTACATGGCACTGTTGGGAAGGTTCAAGATGTTCTTGGCAGTTATGATCCTGTAATTCTCACAGATGCCCAGGGTAATGAGATCCTTGATTCTGAAGGAACTAAAGGTACATATTACAATTTGTGTTTGTATTTTTAAGCGGTTTAAAACATCAAGAATTAAATGGCAATCTTTGGGTCATGTCATCCCCATGTACCCAGGTTCCCTCTACTGGAAGCAGAATGCCTGCAAATTTTTTTGCCATTGCAAAGAATAATTTCACACAGTTTCAAGGGCAGCAAGAGGAAGAGAAGGTACAGAATCAATCATTCGAGAACATTTCTCAACTGCACAAGTCTATACTAATCTATTTAAAAATTACTTCAGTTCAAGATGAAAAGCTGATGAGACATCAAGTCTACAAGATGTCTACGATAAGATAGAGGAGGTGGTGCTGGCCACACAAAGCCTTCAGTAAGTTATCTCAACTATCAAAGAGCTTTCTTAGCTGCCCAGTGAAACTCTTGCCAAAACATTGACTGATGTCCAAACGGAGAAAATAAAAACAGCTTCCACATAGTCTGCAGGGGTAAATGTTATGTGTACAGTGTATTTTTTTTAAGCATTTGGACACTTAAGAGACACTCAAATATGAGTTCCAATGCATTAGAGAACAATAAAAAAAAAATTTGCATTTACTATGAATAAAGATACTGTAAGCACACTTTTCAAGAAAAACCTTTTACAAAAGTACACCCCCCCCCCCCCCCCCCACGAAAAAATTCATAATAAAATGACAAAGCTACCACTAAATGTAATAACGCAAAATAGGTATCACTTAAAGTTTAGAAACTATTTTGATCAACTCTTAAAGAGTGCTGAGTAGTCCCTCTTAAACAGTGTTCTGCCGGTGGGCGCTACCTAGCTACGAAAAATGAGTAATATTTTTCAAATCTATTGCCTTGATCAACACAAAATAGGTGTCATTTGAAAGCTTAGAGTCGGAACTTCACAATGAATGTAGCCAATTTGATTAACTAAGTAGAGCTGAGTTATTTGCTGATAAATAGAAACCCTCTACATCTCTTAATTTGGCAAAAAATATATTCAAGAACATTTACAGGAGATAAATATATAGCAAACAATGCAAAATCAGAATCCAGATTCATAGTCAAAAAGGCGTGGGTCAAGTAAACAAGAATTATCAAAGGTCCTCCAGAATCACAATCAAAAACACAAACTCCAAATAATCACAATCAGTCTCTCTGGTACGACACATATGAAGTAATGGCAAAGAGGTACACAATCAAAGACACGATGGCACAATGATGGCGGAAGTTGAGTGTTTGGGGCGGTCCTTATATCTGGATCAGATGAGGAAAACCAACTGCAGCCTCCAGCAGATTATCACAAGACACCACCCATCCGTAACACAAACATGCACAGGTACACACACACACAGAAGAGATACACAAGATATACACATGACAACAGAATGGAACAAATGAATAAATGGCTCCGGCTCATAACAATGATGTACTGCTGCAATATGTCAAAAAACATCATACAGCTCAGATAGGCATGTGTCATATATCATTTGAACAGTCTCACAGAGTAGAATGTTTTGGGCTTTGACTAAACTTGAGCTAGTTAATTAATCCAGAGACATTTGTAAAACATACTAAAAGCTCTCAAGATGATGCAGAGAGAGCAGATTTAATAAAGTTCTCTATTTTTCTGCCACTATTTATTTGCATAATATCGCATCACTCATTGTGACCACGTCATGTTTAAAATCGGGTTTAAAATGCAACTTTCATCATATTTTGCCACGCAGGACAGAAAATGTGAGTAAACGTCGTAGTCACATTTGTACTGTGCATTTGACAAGCAACTGTTATGAGAACAAGTCACAATACAATACTGGCTTTGCCAAAAAACTTTTACAGGAAAAAATTGTTTTGGAATCAGCAAGGACCCTGCAAACTTTAAATAACATTTTTGTTTGTTTGTTTGTTTGTTTGTTTGTTTTTTAAACCAGTAATGACAGTTAAATTTATAAAGAATAATCCCAGCATTTTTACTTCCCTTACTTATCTTCTACTGATTCTTGCAAGACCATAATTTTTAGACATTTTATTATCTATTTTTTATGTATTTTAAGACTCAAATGAATGTGCTTCTTTACTGACACATGTATGTGTTAACTCTTTTAAAAACGATTAGTATTTTAATACGTAGCTTGTATAAATCGTTTGTGCACCCAAACAATTGCTTTTCATAGAATCTCACATTCTTTCATTAATAGTTCTTAATATTTCGATTGGATGTGTATTAAATATGTATTTCACCATCAACTTTAAATTCTATTTTATCTGTTTTATTGTTTTGTTTACATGTTTGGAAATTTGTATGCACTTTTGTTATTTTAAACCAACGTGTAAGTAGGACTGTTATTTTGGTCTGGCGTCGTGATGTCATAAGGCGGCAACGAATTCATGCGTCTGTTTTGAGTTGACTGAAGAAAGGTTTGTGTTTTAAAACATTTAAGGAGTTTAAATCGATATAAACACTTAAATTAATGTCCTACTTTTACAAGTAATATAAAATGATTTATTATTGAATGTAACATTGCAATGCTTCATCTAACATCAATGAAAGCTATTCTGTTTGTGAATAAATCTGCACTTGAAAAGGTGAGGTTTTTTTCGCTCCCTATATCGTAAATCAGCATATCGTAAACTCGACTTCAGGCACTGGCAAGTAATAATGGGAGAAGTGGAGCTTTTATAAACTCCGAGTCAATTGAATCAATTGCTTACCAAAATGAAGCGCACGAATCACTGCAAGCTGACTACACCTGCTGGTCAAAACTGTGGAAATGCAACGATAACACAAACACAACACTTTATAATTAAGTTTACAAACCAAGAAGCAAATGTTCATGAATGTGTAATCTATTAAATCTGATATACAAATTAATAATACCAACTATAATTCATAAATGCCAAAGTATCTGTAAGTGTCTATGATTTGTTCTTCTATGAATTTGTAGTGCTAGTTTTGAGAGCCTTAAATGGTCTGATCTTTCTGAATGACTTCCTTGCTAGTGCGCTGACTACTGACCTAGGGAGCTGATTAAGACACGCCCAGAGATTTAGTTTGGATTTATTTTTAGCTGTTAATAAATCTCATTTTAAACATGACAGAGCTCCCAAACACACAGAATAACTTGTGGTGAAGCAACTGAGATCCACATGATGTACATATAAAGATGCCGTTTATAAAAGAGGAGAGTGAAGACATGAAGATTGAAGAATTATTCAGTGTGCAACAAGAAGATACTGAGGAACAAACAGGTTGGTTTCCATTCTGAGATCCACATGATGTACATATAAAGATGGCGTTTATAAAAGAGGAGAGTGAAGACATGAAGATTGAAGAATTATTCAGCGTGAAACAAGAAGATACTGAGGAACAAACAGGTTGGTTTCCATTCTCTGTCATTTAAAGTGTTGAGCTCTACAGAAATTAATGATATTTTTGAAGAATATCACAATGGCTTAATTAAAGCAGTTTTATTTAACATGAAGCATGTCGTCTTGTGTGGACAGGCATGTTGAGATCACATGACCAGACAAATACTAATGCTGCCTTCAAGTGGAGCTGAGAAGCTGAAGCAAGTGTGACATGTCACTAATGCACAACATTAAATTAGGAGAAAATTATACAAAAGTAGTTATTATTTTGTGTAACATTTAACCCATTATCTATTTCTTGACTGAAAACAGTGAAAACCATTCATTTCTATCACATAAATATGCAACAGTATACAAAAAATTATTTTGTATGAAGCAAAGCATGAAATGTGAGTGATCTTAAAAGTTATTGTCTATTAATGATTTTTCATTTTCACCCTCAGAAGCACTCACTCTATCAATCCACTTGTAAACACGAAACATCTGTGTGCCGTTTATTCCTCGAAGTTAAGAGGAAATAAGATTGACTGGCAGTGGGAGAGTCATACTTGGGTAAAGTTGGTTTTATATTCGCACATTCGGACATCCGTATTCAATAGCCTTGTTAATCACACTACATTGGACATTCAGTGGACATTCACAAGTAAATATGCCATTAAAACAATACTTGCCTATTTTGATCGACTGTGAAAAATGTTGTAAGTTGACAATCGTTGGTTGTCAATATCATGTCACTGCTTAAAATTCGAAAACATTAATTTATTGCACATTTATTGGAAAGTCTGAATTTATCAGAAGTCCGAATGTGCGAATATAAAACCAACTTTACCCAAGTGAGAGTCATCTATAGATGCTTAATTTGAGAAACAAATGTAGTGTTTTTGTATTTTCATGTTTTTGTGTGATTCACAAAAATCACAATTATTCAGAATCACAATATTCAGAACCTCAAAATTCAGAGGGTCAAAAACAATTAAGTTTACAAGCAAAATATTATCATACTAACATTTTAACATACCTAAACAAAGAGCATAGGTAGCAGTATGCATATGGTTTGAATTTATAAAGTTTTAAAAAAGTTTACAAAAATGCATCACTTCACTTCAGAAGACCTTTATTAACCCCTCGTGTCATATGGATTACTTTATTTTTTTAAATGAATGGATGCATTATTTTTGGCTTCAGATTGTTTAAAGGATTCAGTTCACTTCATAATTAAAATGTCCTGATAATTTACTCATCCCCATGTCATCCAGTGTTTGTCTTTCTTTCTTCAAGTCGAAGAGAAATCAAGGTTTTTTCTCCATATAGTGGACTTCAACAGGGTACAACGGTTTGAAGGTCCAAATTTTTTGGTCCAGTTTTATTGCAGCTTCAAAGGGCTCTACACAATCCCAGCCGAGGAAGAAGTCTTTTACAAAAATCGGTCGCAAAATATTATCATACTAACATTTTAACATTGATCGACACAGTGGCAGCTCCTGCCAAATGTTTGGATGATTGATAAGGATAAGGTCACCCATTCAATGGATAAAATAACAGCTAGTTAAGGATGTATATATTTATAGACATATTTCTATATGTGTTACCAATTCAGCAGCAAGCCAAAATCTATTCAAACAAAGACTAGCCAGGATGTGGATTTCCAAAAACTTTTTACTCCAATTTCAGTTTAATAAGAAATTATTGAAATCACATAACTCACTATTTACACTACTCACATATATCACACTGCTTAGATCTCATTACTCTTATATTGCACTGTTTACTTGAATTACGCTGCTTATTTCACATTACTCACTATTTACACTGCTCACTTATATTGAAATGTTGCTTGTCTGTCTTTCAAAGCAGCAAAGTGATCAATTACTCTCTTATTGAAAGTAGGCATGTTCCTGACTAGTTCCCTCATCATGGAAAGCATGGCAGTGCATTCAGACGTTCCTGTCCCATTACATTTCACAGGAATGTCCTGATTCTCTTTAAGGTTGAGAAACACCTTTCAGCTTCAGCAGTTGTCATGGGAGTGGTTATGAAGTTGTTCAACATAGCCACAGTCTCAGAAAAAGTATCCTGGAGGTTGTACTTCAGCAAAAACCTGGTACTGTGCCAGTGCACTGCAGCAGCAGCCCTCGAATTCTGGACTCTCATAAACGAGAGACAGTTTAGTCTTCAGCTTCGCCTTATTCAACATGGGGTATGCCCTGACAGTGATGTTCAGAGCCTCAACAAGGGAATGTATGGCAATGCTGTTCAAACATCTCTCCTTGTAGCAGCGTGGCACTCACAAGGTGGCCGGTGAAGGAGAACATTTCTTTGGTGTGGACCAGGATTGTCGCAGATCTGACAAAATAAATTTATTTTAGTTATAAAATAAATGTATTATAATATAAATATGGAGATACAAGGTTTCCACCTGACAGCGACAATATATTGGGCAGAAACCTTGTACCTCCATATTTTGCCTTTTTTTTCATAAATCAATGCTATTGGTCATCCTTTATATCTGTCAGTGGGTTTGAAAAGCATTAAAAGAGCTTGTGTTAAATTTCGTAACTCCACTGGAAATTATATTAAAAAAACAGGAAAGGGCATAACCTACTAACCTCATCGTTGTGACGACGTACAGCTATCCAGTAGCTGTCGTCCAACTGTGTGGCAATGTTGACTGTCCCGAAACCTGCCAATTTTAGGCAACTGTCCATATACATCTTCGCTGTTTCATGCTTTTTCACCTTCTCCGAGTGATGGTGCATGTCGGATGCCACCTGTAGTTGTCCATGCGATGTCCGTACCAACTCTCGGGATGGAACAAAATGCAGGGGTAGCAGAATATAGCATTAGCTATTTCGCAACCTGCTAGCCATTTTTTCCGCTCATACTAGTTCCTCGAATACCCTATTATATGTTTTCCTGTTTTTTGTAGATAATTGTTTTATTTTTAAATTTGGTCTTGGTGGTCCAAATTCTTTTATTGTCAATTTATCCTGACTGCTATGATGACTGAATGGTATTTCTTTTAATGATACGATAGAATTGATTGCCTTCATCATGACAATTGTTCTAGTTCAACAGGACTCAACTCGTGAGATGTCCCATGGTCTCTCTCTCTCTTTTTTAAATCACATTTAATAAAGATATTAAAGTATTTTTTATTTTTTCTTGTTAAAATGCAAAATTGTTTTCAAATATTATTGAATGTCACTTCATCTTAAAGACTATTAATAGAGTTATGTTTGTTCCCACCAATTGCTGCACAAGTGATGGTTATGTATGATGATGAAAGCATGTTAGTGCTTAGCCTGGTAATACCAGACTCTGCTACTTCACTTTGCTTCGTAGACAGAGTCTGGAATGGCATAATAGAGAAGTGTTTTCTCTCTCGCTAGGGGACGCTTGTCTGAAGTTTAAAATCATTGGTTACCCGTAAGCCAATCAGATACGTTTAGTTATGACGTATGTTATCCGCCTGTACAGCCGCATCGAAGCACAGACATCATGCATCGAACTCAAATCTATGATTGAACTTCCACTGTAAACCTGTTGTAAACACATGATGATGTGAGCGAAATACCGGAGTGAACATGGCTGTAAACGACTTTTGCAGATTATGCGAAGTTAATGCATCCCGAAGTTTGCATCCCGTGTCTCGTTTCCCATTTCCGCGGTCGTTTCGGTTTTCGATTTCTCTAACCTACAATGTAAAACTCGGCGCTTAGCATCTACGTCACGGCTCTCAGCCCGCCCTCTGTTCGTTGATTGGCCCGGCTGTTTCCAGACCGGTGGCAAACACAAAGCTCTGACGCTGTATCAGACTGAGTACAGAAGCGAAATGAAATTGAGCGGAAGTAGAAAGTCTGACGTAGTCAGGCTAGTTAGTGCTAGCCCTCCCAGAACTCATAGAGATTGCATTGCAGTGCCTGCAGTTTGAAAAAAATAAAACATTTTTGTATATAAGTCTATGAGAGCACTCTGGGCGATTCTCGGCCAAAGTGAAATCGCCCAAAAAGGGGCGGTACTCCAATGTGACTTGATGCTGATTGGACTATATCCAGATTCCGAACAAACAGTATAGAACAGTGAGAGTTAGCATAACACTGTGGTTGAATATTGAAGAAAAAAATCCCTCCCTTTCGCACTTTGGTGGTGCGTCGCCCAATCGCCCTAAGAAACCACGTGTGACCTTTCCAATGTGGTTATGTAATGTGTGGCGCATTGCAGAGCAGTGCAAGATAAGCATTTGTGCTTAAAAAGTATAGAATTTATTTGTTTTTGTTTTTTAGTAAATGAAAAAAAGGGGAAGGGGCGGGGAATGGGGGGACACCCGCAGGCTGCCCAAACCCAGAGGAACCGCTGCCATCCACCAGGCGGCGGAGGAGTGTCAAGCCATCCACCGAGGGCTATCCAGTGCTGCTGCCAGGTTTCACGGAGGAGTTTACTCAACTGTTGGAGAACTGGATGGCAGTGCGTTTTGGGAACCAGACCATGAGAATGAAGCAAGTGGCATAACTGATAATGAGTGTCACCTGTGTGCCTGTTAGGAACTTAGTCCCGAAGCGTGCCTCATCCCAGTCCTCTTAATTAACAATTCAATGAACAATCACTCAGCTGAGGGAGATTAAAAAAGTCTCATCTTTATTTAGCTGGGTCTGAGATTATATAGAAAGAGTACAAGGGGTGTAGTATGGATTTAACCAATGAGAGAGAGAGAGAGAGAGAGTGAGAGTACATCATATCAGCTCATGGTATAGGAATGTGATACATATAGAAAAACAAGTCTAAATATGGTCAACTTCCGGCCAAGTACCCATGCCTTTCAGGGATCCAAGAAGACCCCCTTCCACACTTGCAATACAAAAAGCAGGGACCATTCCCTGTCTCCCCATTAGGTCCAGGGACCTCATACCTTACATGAAAGTTGTTCCAGTACATAAAGACAAATAGATGTTATAGTATAGAATACAGCTTCAACAGAGGACAAAAGACCTTCTGTCAACATTCCTTCAATGCTGAGACCAGCACTTTAAACATAGAATCTTTCAGTGCCACACCGGCCTTGTATCTCACGGAGGAGCTTTGGAAGCATAAAAGAAGGAGCGACAACAGTGAAGAAGGAGAGAGGAGAGGACCAGGCCTGGATTTATGCTATGTTTTGTTTATGTGTGTGGCAGTTGTCTGTTAGGGGCTTTTATGTTTGTTTTGTTTATTTTATAATTAAAATTTGTTAAACATTCACCAATTCCCACCTCCTCCTCCCTTGAACACAAATCTCACTACAAATGCATTTGTCACACTCATAAAAAGCTTGTTTTGTGCAAAACGTGACTAGGGATAAATGTAAACAGTGCAATGCACAAATCAATGTATTTCGACGTGTTGTTTCAGGCCTACATTGTAAGTTTGCATGTAAATCAGATTTTTCAGCAAGGACATCAAAAGTATGTTGGCCAATGGTGCAGACTTCTTCTCCATAGTTTCCTCCTCAATCCAGTGGCATGTCATCACAAAGAAATGTCTGTTATGTTCTGTCATGCAGACATTTGTTACATTCTCAAGCAATATTTCATAACTGCAAACTGCTGGACTTATGTCTTTCTTCACATGACTATTTTGCCTTCACTGATTCCCACCACGTGTTTTTTGAATGAAGGCTACTCAACCAATGAGTGGTTGAACATCATAAATTTCAATTTCAAGTATTATTTTGTTAACTGTACTCTGGAATGTGCTGTGTTCAAGTTCAAGATTTGCTTGTTTGAATGGAGGATGCAATGACCCTTGTCCAGGATCAGATGTGCTAACCTGCTCATTCATGTTAGGCTTGCTAGTGTCTTCTTTGGTCAAGTAACTTGAACGCTTCCTCTGAGAAACAAAGCAATGCAAATTAAAGTGTTGTGGTAGGCGTTCTAGTTTTATTTTTCTGCTTAAGGAGGATTTTATGATAAAAAGAGGAAAAAATCAAGTATACTCTGATTAAATTATCTGTATTTTTAACTGATTTCCCATCAAGTTCCCAGCAGCTTTTGATAATTTTCACAAATTCATGCACCCCCCAGAATTTTTGTTGTTGTTGTTGTATGAATATTAACATACAATATATCAATTGAAAGAACAGAGCCTCTGCTTTTAAACAACAACAACAAAAAAATCTAGCTTTATGTATTCTTCTTTTATAAACAATTGCATGTGGCAAGTTTCATAATTGAGTTTTTATAATTCATAATTTTGAACAAAAAGCTGAGTAAATTGTGTTTTTGTCAAAGACTATGTCCGGATCTGATTCAGAATGATAATTGAAACATAGATGGAGCAGTTCACATCCATCAACACCCCCAGAGTTTGCACAGTTCTGTACCTCTTAATGGGTTTGACATTTCATTCAGTAATGTTAGGCAGTTTTGTTTTATATTGTTGAATGTTTGATGAATGTTTGATGATTCCTTGTTTCTTCTGCTTCTTCACTTGTTTTTGGATTTGGATTCTGTACTATGTGTAATAGCACCCCCTACCATATGACAGTGAAAACATGGATTGCCGGAAAATTCCGTCACTGGCAGGGAAGCATTGTGTCATAAATGACAGAAAATCATGTCAGTGGTGGGGAAAGAGTAACATACTTATTCTTGATTTCTGAGTTATCAAATGTTAAATTTTTTTAAATGTCTCCCTCGCCCATACTTTTTCTAACTGCTCTTTACAAGTATTAACAATCAAACAAATTATACATTGCACTTTTTTCCTTAGAGCTCAAATCATGATCATCAAATCATTTGTTAAGTGTATAATTTGAGATACACTAACTAGCTTTGATAGTAAACCAGGTGTGGGTGTTGTTGGGGGGACTTCTGTTAATTTCTACAAAATACAGGACATTCCTAGCTAATTCAGCACACTTCTTCAATAAAGATCGCATCTTCACAGCTAGAAGGAATATTTTGCACTGTGCTCTAATGTTGTTTCATCGTTTATAGACAAATTATTTTAAAATTTCCACAGCAATAATGTATTTTCCAGTGGACTTCATGATTAACATCCGTTTTAACATGCGTCTAGAGCAGAATGATTTGATACATTTCTAGCATACATGTTAGATTTGATGCTTTATGTTGGTTTTGGTGCTTTAAATGTGTACATGTTTTGATGTCTGTTACTTTGTGCTATTAAACTGGGGTTAACTTTTATTTGTATCTTTTTTCTCTAGACCTGATGGCACTGAAAAAAGAGAGTAAAGAACATAATGAAATGCAAGAGAAAAATCAGTGTGAGAAACATAATTTAATAACTAGAGAAAAATCTTTTAGTTGCTCACAGACTGAAAAGACTTCCTCACAAAAAAAAACTCAAAGGAAAGGAACTAGAAGTTATTTCTCCTGTCAACAGTGTGGAAAACGTTTCACCCAAAAAGGAAACCTTAATGTCCACAAGAGAGTTCACACTGGAGAGAAGCCTTTCAGCTGCCAACAGTGTGGAAACATTTTTACACATAAAGGAACCCTTAAAACCCATATGAGAAGCCACACTGGAGAGAGTCCTTACACCTGCAAACTGTGCGGAAAGAGCTTCTCAAGAAAAATAATTTTTAAGATTCACATGAGAATTCACACTGGAGAGAAGCCATACACATGTGGTCAGTGTGGAAAGAGTTTTACACATAAAGGAACCCTTAATACACATGTGAGAAGTCATACTGGAGAGAGCCCTTTCACCTGCAAACTATGTGGGAAGAGCTTCTCACGAAAACAAAGTTGTAAGACTCACATGAGAATTCACACTGGAGAGAAGCCTTACACATGTGATCAGTGTGGAAAGAGTTTTACGCATAAAGGAACCCTTAATGCACACATGAGAACTCACACTAGAGAAAGCCCTTACACCTGTAAACTGTGTGGGAAAAGCTTCTCACGAAAAGAAAGTCTTAAGACTCACATGAGAATTCACACTGGTGAGAAGCCTTACATCTGTCCTCAATGTGGAAAGAGTTTTATGCTTAAAAGAACGCTTCATCGCCACATAAGAACTCACCTTTGATAAAGTCCTTACACCTGCAAACTGTGTGGGAAGAGCTTCTCACGAAAAGAAAGTCACACATGAATTCACAATGAAGTGAATCTATTCTAATGTGATGTGATCAATGTGGAAAAAGTTTAAAATGTAAAGTAACCCTTGATTATCACTTGAGAGAACTGTATTAGGTGCAACTTGTAACAGTGTGGAAGGAGTTTCACAGACAGTAAACACAATGTTACGTCCAGAGCTGTAAAGGGTTTGTTATGGTGCCCAACTGTGCTCTCTCTCTTGCTTTTTCTCTCTCTCTCTCTCTCTCTCTCTCTCTCCCTCCCTGCAGAGTAATTACCACCTGACTCCAATAATGAGTGTTATGTGGTACAGACTGTGCATTGCAGTGATCCTATAAGATCATTACAAATCACACTGTACAACATGGCTCTAATAAACTTGTAACTTCTATTAAAGGTGCCCTAGAATTGAAAATTGAATTTACCTCGGCATAGTTAAATAATTATAGTTCTGTACATGAAAATGACATACAGTGAGTCTCAAACACCATTGTTTCCTCCTTCTTATGTAAATTTGATTTATGCAAAAGACCACTGAAGAACAGGCGAATCTCAACATAAGACTGACAGTGTCGCAACAGTCAGGATCATTAATATGTACACCCCCAAGTTTTGCATATGCCAGCCCATGTTCAAGGCATTAGACAAGCCAGTATTAACGTCTGGAGCAGCACAGCTGAATCAACAGACTTTATGCAAATAAGCAAGCAAGGATAATAGCGAAAAATGGCAGATGGAGCAATAATAACTGACATGATCCATGATCATGCATCTTCATTCTTTATAAATCTCTCCAACAGTGTGTAATGTTAGCTTTAGCCCCGTTAGCTGCAGCATACTATCAAACTCATTAAGAATCAAATGTAAACATCCAAATAAATACCATACTTACATGATCTGATATGCTGCAAGACAAACACTTTGTAAAGATCCATTTTGAGGGTTATATTAGCTGTGTGAACTTTGTTTATGCTGTTTAAGGCAGTCGCGAGCTCGGAGAGGGTGGGGAGCACAAGCATTTAAAGGGGACACGCACAGAATCGGCGCATTTTTAATTATGCCTATAATAATAAAAACTCTATGGGGAATTTTGAGCTGAAAACTTCACAGACACATTCAGGGGACACCTTAGACTTATATTACATCTTGTGAAAAAGGGTTCTAGGGCACCTTTAAATCTATGTAGACTGTATGATGATGACATCTCACAAGTTTAGAAGAATAAAACATCAGTGTGCACTAGTGGTAAACAAATAGATCAAGGTGAATTGCATTTTGGCGATTGTGGTTTTTATGTGCGCTGAAAAAAAGAGGAGGATGAGAATATGGACATGGTCATGGCTAGGGAATAGAGGCCAACTTAGCATGCCAACTTTGCAAATGGAGCTTGAGGTAAGTAGTTTTAAGCGGGGCTTAAACTGGTTTAATTAGAAAACATACTGGTTAATAGCATTATTATTTTTTACTTTTTTTCTTTCTTTAATAACAAGTGCAGTGTTTTCTTCAGGAAGAAAGTCTTAGTATAAAAACGTGTGGAAAGTGCTGCCGCGCCACTTCCTCCTTTTGCAAGCGTTCAGGAGCTCACCATCCAGAGCTCCAATTCAGTTTGGGAACTGCCACTTCTCCTGAAATCCATGTGTAATATTCATCCAATCATCTGTATTTGGAATGGACATGTACTGAGGCTACAGTTTTTTTCCAAATTATGTCACACACCTCCAGGATTATTGTGGCTACAGTGAATTTTCCAAGAAGATAGTTCAGGTAAATTGTTTTGTATGAATCTCCTGTTGCTAAGTATCTAAAAAAAATAAACAAAACAGTGGCATTTTATATGAAATAACTACAGATGTTGTTGGTTAAATGTTTACATACACCTTGAAGAATTTGAAAAATATTAAAGGTGCTGTAAGTAGAATTTGAACTATGCTGTTGGACATTGTTGATATTTGAAATCAACCCAAACAAACCCACCCCTCTTTTCATTGCTTCCAAAACTCACACTCCATTCCTAACCACCCTGCTCCAAGTTGGTCTTCGAACCCCGGCCCTATTGCTGTTTGCGCGTGAGGCAAATGCACTATCAATGACGCTAAGCACCACATTCTCTAGCAGTCGTCAGTGAGCAGTGGTTTACCTGCACAGTGATCACAGATTCTTCTGATGAGGACCATGTACTAGCAGAAAAGAAAAAAGTACAGAAAAGGAAGCAAGAAGACCAAAAGAGACAACTCAACTTCTAGTCTGAGTAATGACACTCACCGGTCTTTGATTCTCAGGACTGGGACGTGATGGGCAAAAATTTCTCAGGTGACCGGGCTGTCCACAGTATAGACAGAGACGCTGAGCAAGCCGTCGGTTCTTTTCATCTGTTGACAGGTGGTATGAATCGACTTGCATGGGTTCAGTCTCATCTGCAACAGCGTATGAGGGAGTGCGAGCAGTACTTTGGTGGCTGGGTTTTCTAGATCTAATGAGGTTATCAATCTGTATGGCAAGCTCATTGAATTGGTCTAGATCCCTTCCCTCATCACGACAGGCCAGTTCAGCTTGTAATTCCTGGGACAAACCCCTCCGAAACAGTACTTTCAGTGTGTCACTCACCCATGTCTTCTGAGCATCAAGTGTGCGGAATGTGAGGGCATACTCTGCGGCCGTTCTTCTCCCCTGGGTGAGCTCAAGCAAACGGTCGCCTGCCCCTTTACCCTCGCTGGGATGGTCGAAAACCTCGCGGAATCTCCACATGAAGGACTCGAAAGAGGGGAAGGCGGAGCATCTTCTCTCCATACAGCAGTAATCCACTCCAATGCTTTACCGGTGAATAATGAACAGACGAAAGCGATCTTCCCAGCCTCAGTGGAATATAACGTGGGTTGTTGGTTGACAAAGAGTGAGCATTGTAGAATAAACCCCTTACATTTCGTTGGATAGCCGTAAAATCTCTCAGGAAGCGATAGTCGGGGGTTAACTTGCGGTGTCGTTTCTGCCGCGTGGGTAATGGCGGATGCAACAGGTGTTGGAGACGCTGTGGGAGTGGTTGTATGGAGATTTTGAAGTGCCTTCACCAGTTCTTCGTGAGGGAGGTGAGTCGGTTGAGCTGGTGTTGATGGGCAGCGAGTTGGCTGGCCTGGGCTGACATCGTTGCACACAGATAAGAAAAAGCCGCTGGATCTAGTAGTGTTGAGGTCTTCTGTAACAAGTCGTCACACAAAGTGGGATCCATAAGCAGGCTTTATTAAACAGTGTTCGTAGTTAGACAGGCAATGGTCAAACAACAGTAGACGGGCACAGCAGAGAACAGACAGAATCGTGGTTGTAATACAGGCGGTGGGTCAGCGCAGGCAGATATCAATCACAGGTCAGATACAAAGCAAAGAGTCCAAAGGGCAGGCAGCGGAGAATCGTGAACGGGGATCAAACAGGGTCAACAACAGGTAGGCAAACACAATAAAGTACGCTCAGAAATGCAAACCGTAGTAATACAAGACCTCACAATGAGTGCAAGGCTGAGAGCAGCTTAAATAGTCCAGATAATGAGCTGCAGCTGGGTGTGGTGATCAGTGCCAAAGTACAGGGCTGATGGGAAATGTAGTGTATGTGTTTGTGTCTGTGTGTCAGTATTCTGGTGAAAGTGCCCTCTGATGGCCAGAGGAGGGAATCACGGAGTTCGTCTCTGTGACAGCTTGCTTCACTTCCATTCCAAAAATTCAAGTATTTGAAATTCCTGTAAATATTGATAACATGAAAATATGTGACCAATAGGACATTGGCTCAATTTAAAACATTTTATAGTGTAGTGCAAAAGTAAATTAACAGTATATTTTAATAATTTTTATAGTATTATATTATACTGTTATATATTATTATACTCCCAAGCCCTCAAATATGCATGGCTGTGGTGCTACTCCCATGTAAGGTCTAGATAGATAGATAGATGGATAGATAGACAGAAATGCTCAGATTAGATAGATATCCCATGTAGAGTCTCCCATATGCTTTGAGAATATCTACAAAATTATGATATGGCTTTTAGTATTATAAAAAGGCATTGAGTGACATATTTTTTTTTATTAATGATGTACTATAATCTAGAAATTTTGTTCTTTGTCAGTATTTTTACCAGAGCAAGTCATAGGAAGATACAAAAAGGTCCTGAAGTACCTGTCAAAAGGAGCAACCAAAACAGAGGCATACCAAATATGCAGTGTGGATAGGAAGACGATTGTTGATATGTCTGCCATTGCTGAATTGGAAGCCTGTGACATCACAGCGTACAATAAATTATGTGCTGCCTTTCAAAAAGGGCAAAAGCTGTCCGACTTTGCAGACCATTGCCGGTAGTTGTGTACAAAGGAAACAGTGTGCACTGCCATTGAGGGAAAAAAGAGAAATGGAGAGCTTATAGACATTCCACAAAAGAATAAATAACTTGTTACCAATGGCTGTGTGTACATTTTTAATGTACATTCTCAGTTTATCCTCAAAATCTAATTGTGTTGAAGGTTTTTTTTTTTTATGTTAAATTTAGCCACCATGTTTGGCTCAGTTTCTCTTCACAGTTTGTTGAATGCATTATTGTTGTTTCATTCCAAAATACAGAATTTTGCTTAGTTTATGGCTAGGTTTCATCATTGTGCCAAATTTAATTTAATTTAGAATGTTCAGACATCATATTTTGCACAGTGCTTTATTCTTGCACACCCAGTTGTGCATTATTTGCATAATGCACTATTTTCTTTTATGATCCTATGGAAATGTTTCAGTGCTTATAATTAAAAAAAAAAAAAACGTTAGATCCAATCACTGCAGTTGTTTTATGTTGCACAGTTCCTGCGGGGTGATACATTTGTGAAGGGTTAACATATTTTCACTTTAAAATAATGGTCTAGATCACTAGTAGTTCCTGCGGGATGACAAGGTAACGCTTGAGTAATTACTAATTAGTGAGGTGTTTACGTGGATTTCACAAGTAATATATGTTTAAATTTAATTTTATATCTGAAACATACTGTACAGCCATACCTTTCTGTGAGCCACTAATGATAACAAACATTGTAATCTGGAAGATGTGGTTATGTGCTAAATGCAACACAAATGCAGCCAATGTCTTCATTAAGGACACAAATTGTTTGTGACAAGAGAACATCAATGTTTATATTCATATCCTGAAGAGAAGTCCTCCCCAGGCTACTGTTACTTAAACGTAGGTCTTTTGGAGTTGGAGACATATTTAACTGACACTGAACAGAGCTCATAATAGTGAACTATTTCCAATCATGAGCATGTCAGCATCACTTCCTAATTGTTTAAAATTTTAATCAAATTTTCATTAGTATTATTCTATGTTTAAGTTTTAAATAAACAACACGTACAAACTAACCTGTAGCTAACATATTTTGGGGGATATAATAATAATTAGTTTCCACATTGAACCCATTTAAGTCACAAGCTTCTGAAATGTTATGACCATGTTAAGAGTAAAAAAAAGGACAATTGTTCACTTTTCAGGGCATGTTACTTTTGTGATTAGTAATTAATCAGTTATTCTTTATTAATTGGTCATAGTTAACAAGTAGTTCTCAATGAGAATATATTTATTTAGTAATTATCGAATACCTAATAAGGAACTATCTTTGTGGTAAATTTGCTGTTACTTACTGCTTAGTTAATCTTGCTTCCATATTAGTTAATAGTATTAAGTTCAGTGTTAATGTAGTACTACCTATTACTTCCTGCTAGGGCTGTTCAACGATAACCGTGGTTATAGTGTACAAAATAAGAGTCTGTGTTTATGTAATATATGTGTGTTTGTTTTGTGTATAATTATTATGTATATATAAATATACACACGTACATGTATATATTTAAGAAAAATATCTTATATTTCTATAGAAATATTTACATTTATATATAATTTAAATATATAAAAATATAAATATTTTATATATTTATACATACATGCTTATATTTCTTAAATATATACATGTATGTGTG
This sequence comes from Megalobrama amblycephala, assembly GCF_018812025.1. Taxonomy (NCBI): domain Eukaryota; kingdom Metazoa; phylum Chordata; class Actinopteri; order Cypriniformes; family Xenocyprididae; genus Megalobrama; species Megalobrama amblycephala. Next base: position 8,108 of record NW_025953482.1, on the reverse strand, counting down.
TGTATTTATAAATACATAATAATTATACACAAAACAAACACATATATTACGTAAACACAGACTCTTATTTTGTACACGATAACCACGGTTATCGTTGAACAGCCCTACTTCCTGCATAGTTACCTGTTAACAACGGACAATTATTCTAAAGTGTTACCGCAAAATTTTATGCCCAGTCCAGCCTTAATGATCCTCCTTTTCTAGGGCCAGAAAGAAGACCTAATAATGAAACTATTAAAAGTAAACTCCCTAAGGCAGTTGTATGCGCAAAAGTTGTTGCTGTTTCTGGAAACCTGTTTGCTTTGACCTCACATCAGGTGTTAATGCATTTATGCTTTTAATGCGTTGTAGCCTGGAATATATACTATATATTCATACTTCATATTATAATGGAATACTAAATATATACTCACTGGATTGCTGAGTGATGGAGGTTTGATTTTTTTTTAAAATACTAATTATTCCTGTGGTAGAAAACAGGTTACTATGAAGGGGGCCCTTGGGCTTGCCCCAGGGCCCTATGTGTTCTATGGCTGCATCCAAAATTGCATACTCTCTTGAGTCTATACTTATTCTTAACAAGTAATTACTTCACAACTGCTTAAAAAGTATCTTCTAATATGAATGTGTGTAATATTAATGTAATCTGGGTGTACTACATTTGCCATGTTGCCCTTATCACGTGACCTACAGCATTAGTTGCGTTGCTTCACCGCTATTCACAAATCCTCGCCCGTGGCCTCATGGGATAGTAAAGTGTCCATCATATGCACACTAGACAGACAGACAGGACTAGCAATGAGACACCCGTAGCCAAACACTGGCCACATTCATGTCCTGTTTAACAACATGTTTACCTGTGCATTCTCTCACTAAAGATCAATCAAATAATGCAGTGCAATATTTTATTTATAAGCTTTACATTGTGTTATTACACAGTAAGACAAAAGTTCATTTATCTAATATTATGATTCCACCGTATTAATCAAATCGACCCTTTTCACATTTCCGGGTTTCTAAAAAGCGGAAGTCGTCATATAGCGGTGAATGAGAGACTACATTGAATATATTTTTTGTGTTCCCATTTGCTCAAATAGCAAAAGAAAAACTCCACAATAGTGTTTTCACAACTTTCAAAAAGAAGATTGATAACTGCAGTCAGAAGGGAGAAATATGTAAATTTTACCATCACTTCCATTGCTGCTGTATTAGAAACACCCTCGCGGCAGCGTTAACTGTTTTTTGTATTTGGATGCAAACGTAATAAAATATAAAGTATAGTGATATAAATGTATAGTGATCATCAAAGTCAGTGAAAAGGGTCCATATTTGAGGCAAAGGATAAAGAACTAAAGGACACAAAAAAGACACTCTCAAGTTTTGCTGGAGCACCTGATCAGGGGCCCGTTCTTCGTATATCGCTAACTCGGTTAGCTGGATTTGATTGTTGACGATTTGGCATGATCCTGGATTGTTCGGTTCTTCAACGCTCATCCTGGACATGCTGTCATAGCAACAGGTCCGTAAGCTTAAACCTGCTCGTGAGCAGGCTTATTTCATGTAAAAAGGATTAGATTTCATTGCATCTGAAGTGGAATTGATACTTAAAATCTGTCTCAGCCACTGCAAATTTATTTCAAGTGTACTTATATAGGGACAATAATTTAAAATGATAATAATTTACAAATTAATTTGAAAATAATATTATAATGTTGTGTAGTCTAAAATACTATAGACACAATCAGTTTTACTCATTGAAAGATTTATTTGTGATGGAATAATTGCTTTACAATTGTACTGGAGTCTTACACACAAGCTGTACAGTTATTCTGAGCCATGCATTAATTTGAATGGTGACGCTATTACGGAAATGGCTTGATGCAGCACAGGAGATGCAGATAACTTGATGTTGACTTTAATTTTTAATTAAATCTTTAATTAAAGCTGTCACATAACAAATCTGCTTCAAAGAAAAAATTAAATGAATTTCGAATTACAACTTTGAAATAAAAATGTAATGACTACAAATCTAAATATATTTGGGAATCACGTAAAAAAAAAAAAAAAAAGGGCACATTTCATTTATCTGTTATAACATGCATGTTGTAATGTCATTTTATTCACTTGGCTGTTTCATTATAAAGGTCCAGAAATTCGTTGAGTTTTTCATGAGGTGTCTTTTCTAATTATATGATGTCATTACGTTGATGTCTTGCCACCAGCCAATCGCTGCATTTCTGATCGTGGTTTCGAGTATCGATTCATCTGCCCATTTTAAGGAACACAAGAATCTCAGACAACTTAATCCTGATATTTTAATAAATTCCACAAATTCATTTGAAGAACCAAATTAGCCAGAGATCAGTTATCACGATTAGAAGATCTAGCATCTGTCAAATCATCTTAGATGTATTAAGTGAGGTACTAAGAACAGACCTCAGATGAAATCTGATATGGGCCAAATTTAAAATGTCACGTGAACAGCCTTACCAAATATGTTTGATAGAAAAATCAGATTTGGCCCACATTCAGCTGCGGTTTGAACGTAGCCTTAATTTTACACAGATACGTATTTTCTGGTGCCATTTTAAACTGCTGAGCCATTTAAAACTCTTTCCACACAAAGAACACAAATAGCGTCTCACATATGTATGACTTTTCAGGTGTATCTCTAAGTGTGATGGCAAAAGAAATTTTTTATTACACTGATCACAATTAAATAGCCTTCTTCCAGAATGAAGCAGCAGGTGATTTTTAAAATTGCTCCTTTTTCTAAACCTCTTGTCACACTCAGAACACTGCAATTTCTTTCCAGAATGACTTTGCAAATGACAATTCAGGTCTCTTTGATATGTGAAACTCCTTCCACACTGAAGACATGTAAAAGGCTTCTCCCCAGTGTGAAGTCTCATGTGAGTGTCAAGATTTCCTTTAAATCTGAAACTCTTTCCACACTGAGGGCAGGTGAAAGGCTTCTCTCTAGAGTGAACTCTCATGTGAGTCTTGAGGTTTCCTTTAAGTGTGAAACTCTTTCCACAGTGATGACACATGAAAGGCTTCTCTCCAATATGAGTGCTTACGTGCCTCTTAAGCTCATTCCTGTCTGTGAAATTCTGTCCACACTGATGACATATAAATAGGTTCTCTCTTGAATGAATTCTTACGTGGTTATTAAGGGTTACTTTATGTCTGAAACTCTTTCCACACTGATCACATGTGAAAGGCTTCTCTCCAGTGTGAATTCTAATGTGATACTTAAGATTTCCTTTTTGTGAGAAGCTCTTCCCACACAGTTTGCAGGTGTAAGGGCTCTCTCCAGTGTGAACTCTCATGTGGGAATCAAATGATTCTTTATATGTAAAATTCATTCCACACTGATCACATGTGTAAGGCTTCTCTCCAGTGTGAATTCTCATGTGAGTCTTGAGGCTTACTTTATGACTGAAACTCTTTCCACAGTGATCACATGTGAAAGGCTTCTCTCCGGTGTGCATTCTCATGTGAGTCTTCAGGTATTTATTGAATCGGAAGCTCCTTTCACACAGCTGGCATTTGAAAGGCTTCTCACCAGAGTGAATTATTACGTGCCTATTAAGACGTTTTATGTTAGGGAAACTCATTCCACACCGATGACATATAAAACTGTTCTCTCTTGAGTGAACTCTCATGTGGTTATTAAGGCTAATTTTACGTGCAAAACTCTTTCCACAATGATTACATGTGAACGGCTTCTCTCCAGTGTGAATGTTCATGTGATACCTAAAGTTTATATCTGTTGTGAAACTCTTTCCACACAGTTTGCAGGTGAAAGGCTTCTCTCCGGTATGAGTTCTCATGTGGCTTTTAAGGGCTCCATTTTGAGTGAAACTCTTTCCACAATGTTGGCAGGTAAAAGGCTTCTCACCAGTGTGAATTCGCATGTGAACATTAAGGTTTCCTTTTTCAGTGAAACTTTTTCCACACTGTTGGCATGTGAAAGGCTTTTCTCCATTGTGAAGTCTCATGTGGACTTTAAGGTTTTCATGTTGACTGAAACTCTTTCCACACTGAAAGCAGGTGAAAAAACTGCTAGCTCCTGTCTTTTGAGCTCTTTTTTGAGACTTTTCAGTCTGTGAGCCACTAAAAGATATTTCTTCAGTTATGAAATCATGATTTTTCATTTCATTCAGTACTTCACTCTCCTCTTTCAATGGCCTCAGGTCTACGGCAGAAAAAAGACAAATACAAGTTAACCTCCTGTATAATGGCACAGCAAAAGACATTTACACATTTAAAGCATTAAAACCAACAACATTTCTAGTTCCCAAACGATAAGGCACCTAGTTAACGGAACACCTCCAGCCCACCAAGAATATCACTTCACCCACCTGAAGATCAAATGAAGATCAAGAACAAGATGTTTTTGATTAAATCTGACAGCTTTCTGTCCCTTCATTGACAGCTACACAACTACCACTTTGATGCTTCAAAAGTTCAGAAAGACATCGGTTTAACAACCGTTCAAATTGTTAAATAAAGTTATTTTTGTTTTGGTTTTGCACACAAAAAGTATTCTTGCCACTTCATAACATTAAGGTTATTACACTGTAGACACGTTGACTATTTTAACATTGTTTTTACAACCTTTCTGGACCTCAAAGGGTGCAATAACATTGCTGCCTATGTGTGCTTCAGAAACCCTCGGATTTCATCAAAAAACATCTACATTTGTTTTCCGAAAATGAACAGGTCTTACAGGTTTGGGACTTACTTTGTAAGTTATTTTAAAAAGAAATGTGAATTGTACCTCACCTTTAGCATCATAATTATTTTACCTGCGCTGGACAGAGATTGAGATGGTGACGTTCCATGCCAAACCTCTCACGTCATGCGTGCGTCTTTATGCGTTGTCAGCATGAGATTGGTTTATAAGATCGGCCTTTATAGAGACCGCCGATCAACTAACTCATTCACTTTTTTTTTTTTTTTTAACTGGCCATTTCCAGCACTTGTTTCTGATGTGATACTTCAAAATACACATAAAAAGAGGGTGATGGAAACATACATAGCTATAGATTGCTGTGGAAGTCAGGCATTTTGGTACATTACTATACCGACAAGCAGGGATGCTCCAAAAATGATGACTAAACGGGTCAAGATCAAGCTACATGTTGAGTGTGTGGGCTACACAGAAAAAGAAGAGTCTTTGTTTCACTTGTTCTACAATCATTTGAACTTCCAAGAAAGAAGCAAGGTTAAAGATTGTTTTAATGTTTTTGAAACACTAAGATGTTGCACTATTTTCCAGGCAGTGAAGTTGGATCTGAATTTGTGAAAAGTTTTTGACATTTTCACGTTACTTCCAAATAAAATATAGTAGCAGAAGCTTTTTAATGTTTTTTGAAACACTGAGACCTTTTCACTACTTTTCAGATAATGAAAATGCCTTTGAATGTGTGTGAAGTTTCAGATAATTTGCCAAAAATAATTTACCCTAATAGGACAATGTCAGTTATAAATGACGAAACCCTTAAAAAAAATAAGGTTAAAGGTTAGATGTAGAAAACTTATTTTGGAAAAAGATTTTATCCTTAAATATATGTAAAATATGAAGTCATTTTTTTTTCCAACTCTGATTTCATAATTAGTCTCATAGATGCCTAATTAAAACACTCGTGACATTCTTCAAAAATGTCATTAATTTCTGTAGAGGTTGACATTTTAATAAGGAAATAAGAGATTCAGCTAAGAGTTCAGCTTTGAGAATGAAACCAACCTGTTTGTTCCTCAGTATCTTCTTGTTTCAGGCTGAATACTTCTTCAATCTTCATGTCTTCACTCTCCTCTTTAATAAATGCCATCTTTTTAACAGTATGTCACGTGGATCTCAGCTGCTTCACGTGTTCAGGAGTTTTGGACACTCTGTCCTGTTTAAGATGAGAATAATTAACAGAAAGAAAAATAAATCCCAATCAGTGTGTGTCTCAATCAGTTCCTTAGTTTAGTGAGTGCAATGGGAAGGGGGTCAGAGATTTCATTTTCAAATGACTTTAATGCCCTTAAATGGCCTAATTAGTAGGGATGGCTTTATTCAATTTTTTTATGTCCGATACCGATAACAATACTGCAAACTTGAGTATTTGTCCACATCGATACTAATCAGATACCATCTTTTCTCCTTTTTAAACAACTGTTAATAATGCTGCATTTGTTTGGATGCCCTTTGCTTAACCTAACCATCTAAACATTATGCTTAAATTGTGAAACAAATATTCTACTTTCCTAAAGGAAAACATACATAGACCACAACATGAATCAGTTATGCAATGCTACTACTTTTTATTTTTACTTTTTCTCAAACAGAGCTTTTAGCAGCATTTTTGATTGGTCAGAACCATTGAAAATGAAATTTAAAGTGAAACTCAATGCAACAATTTAAATCTGAGTATTAAGAATGACAAAAGGAATAATAATTCCAGTGTAAAATTCTGGATATAACTCAACACTTAATGTAACCTATATGACATAGCAAAAATAAGTTGAAATGTAGACCACAAATTAACTAAATAATTATAACAAACAAAATAGCATCTTATAAAATGTACAGTGACACACAGTACTGTAGACATAACATCTTAAGTCACTCACAAATGTAGGTTTCTACACCTAATATCAAGTTATCTGCACTGAGGGAAAAAAATTACAGTACAGTTCTAAGGTTTCTTTCACATGTAACCTCTGGGGTTAAAATGCATGTAAAACCGCAGTATACTATTGAAAAAATTAGGGATGCCCATGACGAGATTTTTCTGGTCAACTAGTCGTTGTCATTTAAGCCATTAGTCGACAAATCTGACATATACAGTATATTAATTTAATTATATGCTGGGGGGTGGATACTAACCATAATGAGCCTTTAATAAATAAGCATAATATATAGCCTATTCAGCGCTCAATCGCACTCATAAAGCTTGCCACAAAACACTGACAAAAGTAATGATTATGAATGTGTCGGGGAAAAATACAAGGTCATTTTAATTATTAATAAACTCATCTTCAAACTCTTTTTCCCGCGACTAACTGACTAATATATTTTTGGTCGACTAAGCTTCTTCTCTTTGATTAACATTTAGTCGACTATTAGGGGGCAGCCATATAAAAAATACAATTCCAGCATAAAAATGTCTGCAATGTAAACCAATATTTTGTTCAAGTTTTTCCTTAACATAAGACATTTCCAAAAAACTGTTAGCATTAAAATCATCACAACTATGGCTGGAATAAAAAAATGATTGTTTTTTCAATCGATTATTCTTAAAATTATTTTTTCCATCCTGGTTAATCTATTGATTTTTTTTTTTTTGTTTGGTTAATTTAACAATAAATTACCATTAAATAATAACTGTAACTAATCTATGTATGAACTTTTACCTAATGATGTTATCACAAAAAGGTTTATGCAATGTAGGCCTAGTTAGTAAAGGTATTTACTTTGTTTTACTTTAGGTATTTATTTCGTTTTACTTTGTTCAGTCACCTTTTGGGATTTACAGCATCAACTGCTTATAAGTGTGAATCCGGAAATGTTTTGTTGAGTCAGGAGATTAAAGTAGCTACTTGAACATGTTCATTCAGCTATGATCAGACAGCTGGAGTGACAGCTGCATTTTAATTAACCATCTAAGTAACTATAGCGACACTGTCAGATATGACAAACCATAAAGTTTTACCATGATTGACAGTGCATAATTAAATAAATGAGTCCATTTGAGGTGTGCGTTCATCCATTAGATGTTTTAAAGAACCAACAACAGTGTTAAATGCTTTGTAACCAGTTGCACAGAGTACGTTTGAGCCACGCATCTTGCAGCCTCGCACCCATGGCAGCTCGTAAAAAAAAACTGAATGCTGTATAAGCCTAGCCGTGTTAACTTCAAAATATGAGACTGAAAACCGTATTCTAGTGCTATGTAAAATTTCACTTTAATAGTCCAAATACTTTGAGGTCATTTTGAGGTAAGAGAGTCCCTGGGACGCTTTCTTTCTTTTCAGATGCTCCTGCACTGAAGTTGTGCTGTTGTGTTTTGCCATTTCGGTTTTACAGAGTGTACAGAGCACCATTTTATTTG
>NW_025953481.1:0-37488 GCF_018812025.1 Megalobrama amblycephala | reverse complement strand
GCTCCTTCTTCTTCTTCTTCTGGTGTTAATCGCGGTTGGCAGACCAACTTAAATGGTGCATTCCCGCCACCTACTGGATAGGAGTGTGGAACGCATAATGGTTGGGAAGTTTGAAAACTATAATTCAATTAAAAAATAAATAAATAAAAATACAAGTATGTCCTATATTCTATTGATCATGTCCAAGACGCATTCTTAACATTAAAACATCTTCTTTCCTGTTGCCAAACTTTTGTCTTTCTAGACCTACTTTCTCTTGAATATGATATGTGTCTACCTTTTATTCCACAATCCCACTCCTTCTGCCATTTCTTTTCAATTAACCCTTTTACTTCTGCTTTACTCATTGACACTTTAATGTTAATTTGTGCATGTTTCAGAGCCTGTTTAGCCAGATGGTCTGCCTCCTCATTTCCTTCCACACCCATATGTGATGGTACCCACAGGAAATACCATAATTCCAGATTGTCTTATTCTAAATAAACTCTGCATCACTTCAAATATCATATCTTTCTCGCTGTTGATATTCCACTTAATAAGCTATTTAAAACTGAAAGGAAGTCTGTACAAATTACTGTTCTTGATGGCTGTAATTCTTCTATCCACTGAAGTGCTAGAAATATTGCTATTAATATTGCTATTATCTCTGTAGTAAAAACAGATATATGATCTGAAATTCTTTTTGATATTTTGACTTTGAATTGGGGAATATAGACTGCTGATGCTATTATTCCAGATTCAGGATCTTTAGAGCCATCCGTATATATTTGTAATATACTATAATATGTTTTTTCAATGTATTGCTGCACTGCTATATTTGTTAACATATTTCTTTCTTTGTTATGTTTATCTTCATATAACTGAATGTCAACTACAGACATAGGGAAAAACCAAGGAGGAATTGCTGAAGTTGCCACAGAAAGGGCAATGTTGATGTCACTAATTCCCATATTCTGTGCCCCCTCATTAGCAGTCCAACCAAAGCTTGATTGTTTTTTATACTCATATTCCCAGCAATCCCTCAGAACTTTCTTAACTGGATGACTATCCAAGTGTCCCTTTACAGTAATCCAGTAGCTCATCTTTAACTTGAGCCTTCGGATTTCTTGAGGCATTTCAACCATCTTGTACTGCTGTTATTGGAGATGATCTTATTGCTCCACAACATATTCACAGTGCTTGTGATTGAATTGCCTCGATCTTTAACAGTTGTGTTTCAGATGCAGAATTATATACCATACTGCCATAATCAATAGCTGCTCTTATCAGTGCAAAGTATGTACTTTTAAGAGACTGACGACATGCCCCCCACTCAACTCCTGACAAACACCTCATTACATTTATTGCTTTTTTACCTTTGTCTACCATTTTCTGAATATGAATTCTAAAATTCAGTTTTGAGTCCATCCACATCCCCAGAAATCTAATTACTGACACCTGCTCCAATTGTTGTCCATACATTTTAATATTCATTATTGGATTGATTTTTCTTTTTGTGAAACAGATCACCTGAGATTTTGCTACAGAGAAACAGAAACCCCATTCATTAGTCCAATTTTCTACTTTTTTTTACAGCATTCTGCATACACTTCTCCACATGCCCCACATTGCGGCCCCTTTTCCACAGCACGCCATCATCTGCATACAAGGACCTTCCCTGTGTCTATCTGAGTAAAAATATCATTAATCATAATATTAAACAGAATAGGACTGCTAACACTTGAGGTGTTCCACTCTCTATTGGATATATCTGATAAAATGCAGAACCCACCCTAACTTGTATAGTTCTTTTAAACAAGAAATTCTTGATCCAATTATACATTCTTCCTTTTACAGTATGTCCATTCTTTCTAAATTTATTAAAAGTCCCTCTTTCCACATCATGTCGCATGCTTTTTCAACATCAAAAAATACTCCTATTAACAAAAATATTCCTTGTTTACTTGTGCCTTTCTTATTTCAGCTTCCAAACCCAGACAGCAACATAGTGTCAGCCCAGATCCGGCCCACATCTGTTCCGCGTGTAATCCACATGTACCAGATGTGGGCCAGATCTGGGCCACACTATGTTGCTGTCTGGAGCACAGAGTCCATTGTGTTTCACCCTTTCCGGAAACCACTTTGATATGGTGAGAAAAGGTTTTTCTTCTCAATGATATGCACCAATCTGCTCATTACCATACATTCCATCAGTTTGCAAAGGTTTGATGTTAATGCTATGGGCCTGTAGTTATTTGGTTATGTATGATCCTTACCTGGTTTTGCGATTGGCACTATAACACCATGCTTCCAGTCATCTGGTAACTTCCCTGTCTCCCACACCTTGTTAAAGAGGCTTAAAATTATACTTAATGATGTCTCTGATAGATGTTTTACCATCTCATAACAAATATCATCTTTTCCTGGTGAAGTTTGTTTAACCCCTGCAAGCGCTTTATTCATCTCACACAGAGTAAACTCTGAATCTAAAGTACATTCAGATGGTCCTTTTCCTTCCAATAATTGAGGGTTCTTACTCCGGGTCTGTTCCCTATACCTCCTTATTTCATCTGACAAATTTGAATTACTGTGCACTTTCTATGCTCCTTCTGTGTCAGGCTTGTTCTTCATGCTAGCAGGTGTTAAATCTACAGGTACATTCTCGATAACGGCAGTAATGTAGCGCAATCTGCTAAGGCAGCAGACTTTGACGTATAGGCTAATCTACTGTATAAGCACCCATGTGCACGATGCTTATGTGGAAATGGATGTAGTCAGTTTTGACCGCAAAAGATGTGGTATTTTGATTGGATGTCAAGTATTTATGGCATTGTGCCATGAAATACATGCTTGGTTTTAATGTTATTTTAAGAATTAAATGAACAACAAAACTCAGCATTTTGTTACCACGTCCGTCACGTCACGTACCCCAGTTTGGGAACTGCTGACCTACGTCTACTGACCAGCTAATAAAAACAGTCAGAGCATTGATTTGTAGAGTGGGAGGAGTTATTACATTTAAAGTTATAAAAAATGTATTCAAAGTCATTAAATGTATTAAAATGCATTAAATATATTAATTGTTGTTTAAGTAATATTTATTAAAGGTGCCCTAGAACTTTTTTTTAAAAGATGTAATATAAGTCTAAGGTGTCCCCTGAATGTGTCTGTGAAGTTTCAGCTCAAAATACCCCATAGATTTTTTTTAATTCATTTTTTTAACTGCCTATTTTGGGGCATCATTATAAATGAGCCGATTCAGGGCTGCTGGCCCTTTAATTGCTCGTGCTCTCCGCCCACGGAGCTCGCGCTTGCCTTAAACAACATAAAAAAAGTTCACACAGCTAATATAACCCTCAAAATGGATCTTTACAAAGTGTTCGTCATGCAGCTTTAGACAATTTACAAATATCACTAAAAATATCATGTTATCATGAATCATGTCAGTTATTATTGCTCCATCTGCCATTTTTCGTTATTGTTATTGCTTGCTTACCTAGTGATTCGGCTGTGCACATCCTGCCCTGGTCTAATGCCTTTCATAATGTTGGGAACATGGGCTGGCATATGCAAATATTGGGGCGTACACCCCGACTGTTACATAACAGTCAGTGTTATGTTGAGATTCGCCTGTTCTTCGGAGGTCTTTTAAACAAATGAGATTTACATAAGAAGGAGGAAACAATGGAGTTTGAGACTCACTGTATGCCTTTTCCATGTACTGAACTCTTGTTATTTAACTATGCCAAGGTAAATTCAATTTTTGAATCAAGGGCACCTTTAAATTTATTACATTTATTTAAGTTATTACATTTCTTATTAGTTGAGTTACAAAATATAAATTGACAATCAAGTTTATATCATTTTATCAACTCCATGTCATCATATAACTCCAATACATCATATCTTCATTGGAAAGCTTGTATCTCCTCTTCTTTGCTGCCATCTTGTTACTCCTAACTAGGTTAGGAGACCTCTGCAGCTCTCCTAAAATATTTAGGAGCAGCGTGCCTAGTCTTGATACTTAGGAACCTTTATGAATCATACTTATTCTTAAGTCTAGGAATAAGAGTATCTCATTTTTAGAATTTTGACACACTTAAGACTAAATTTTTACTCTGAGTGGCTTTATACATAGGTGCCCTCGTTTTTATAGGTGAATGTGTCACATTTATGTTCAGTTAGTTTCATGATCACAGATTTTAAGTTTTGTTTTCATCAGTCACATCTGTTTCCATGGACACTAATCATCACAGCTGTTCGTCATTTAGTTCATTACTATATGTATTTAGGTTCCTCAACTTTACTCTGTGTTTGTCAGTTGTTATTTGTGTACTCGTTAGTGTTTATGCTCACATGCACTCTGTTACTCCTTCCCAGTGCTGCCAATTTAGCAATTTTGTCGCTAGATTTAGCGACTTCCCCACCCCTTTTGAGACTTTTTTTCAAAAGCCTAGCGACAAATCTAGCAGCTTCTTGGACAAACCTTATCTAGATTCTGTGACTCGCCCACTGATCTATATTTATATAGACTCAACTTTACCTTTTTATTTTACGCTATTTACAGTAGACATGTTTGAGCATGTAACCTTACCCTAAACCTAAAATAGGACAAATATTTCAAGTGTTCAAGGCCAAACAATTGATTTGTGTGAGGAACGGACCTAAAAGCAATAACTGTCTCAATCCGCAATCATGCTCAGATACTGTGTGCACACATTCAAAAATTACTGCCAGAAGAAGTATTACATCAGCTTTGATTGTGAAATAGCATTGGCTTTTGTGTGTCTCGTGATCGATTGTGTCAAGCTAAAGTTCAGGTGTATCTTTTGAATAAGGCATGACTGCATGTGTTCATAGAGCGGGATCATTTTCAGCAATTAAAACCTTAAAGGATTAGTTCACTTTCTAATTAAAATTTCCTGATAATTTACTCACCCCCATGTCATCCAAGATGTTCATGTCTTTATTTCTTCAGTCAAAAAGAAATTAAGGTTTTTGATGAAAACATTCCAGGATTTTTCTCCATATAATGGAATTCAATGGAGCCCAAACGGTTGAAGGTCAAAATTACAGTTTACAGCGATCTCAGACGAGAAATAAGGGGCTTATCTAGAGAAACCATCGCTCATTTTCTTTTTTTTTTTTTTTATTATTTTTTTTTTATACGTTTTAACCATAAATGCTCATCTTGAACTAGCTTATCTTCTTCTCTATTTGAATTCCAGCAGTGTAGACACTGCTAAGTGTATTACTGCCCTCCACAGGTCAAAGTTTGAACTAAATTGTCATATACAATATGCTAGTGCAAGTATATAACAATTAGTTCAAACTTTGACCTGTGGAGGGCAGTAATACACTTAGCAGTGTCTACACTGCCGGAATTCTAATAGAAAGGAAGAAGAGAGCTACTGTAGTTCATGATGAGCATTTATGGTTAAACTTATATTATTTATTTATTTTATGAAAATGAGCTATGGTTTCTCTAGATAAGACCCTTATTCCTCGTCTGGGATCATGTAGAACATTTTGAAGCTGCACTGAAACTGTAATTTTGACCTACAACCGTTTGGGCTCCATTGAAGTCCACTTAATTTCTTTTCGACTGAAGAAAGAAAGACATGAACATCTTGGATGACATACACCCTTTTTGTGCCCTTGTCTATGTTCCCACTAGTGGCATTTTGCTCTTTTTAGCCAGTTGAACTGTTTCAACTGTTATCAACTTGATGGACTAAGTGGGATGGAAAAACGTGGCCTATCACTGCTAAAACATCTCTCAGCAAGCAAAGTGTGGTCATTTAACTGTCGCTGTGATGCCCTGTTCCTTCTTAAATCCTCAGTGTTGTGGGGTGAAGGGGATAGGAGATAGTCTTTGACCTAAGAGTGTGTGCATAAATTCAGATTTTAATGTGGGTTAACAGCGCTGCTGGGGCATTACAAACAGAGCAAAGCCTCTTACTCTTCTTGTCACGTGGGACTGATTCCCTTCTCCCTCTTATTTAATCTTGAACAAAGAGTCATTTGGGCTCCAGAGACAAAGCTTTGTGTTAAAGTGTAGCACTTTGAATCCTCCTTGAGGATTAATTAACGTGTGACCACAGTAAAATTGGAACGGGTTATCTGCCTCTGAAATAAAGCTTCTGCAATAGTGGCATTGTAATGTGGCTTCATAACTGGCAGAGCGAAATGCTTTCAAACATTGGGATATAGGAAATCTCTTGATGAATAAATATGTATGACTCATTGGAACTTGTCATTGACGGTAATGGAATAAAGAGATTACAGTTTTGATTTTGCATAAGTGGTCCTTACTTATGGAGCAGCATTAGTGTTGGCGGTACTGCATAAAGCAGACATCCAGATCTGATTGCAGAATAAACAGGAACAGACCAAACCAGAATAGAGATGAATAGCATATGAACTTCATGTGGAGTGCCTGTTAATACTATTACTTATGATATAACTTTCATACTGTTCCATATTGTTGCATGTGGATAAAGGAAAGAAAATATGAGATTTTGTTGACTATTTATCTCAACACTTTCTTTTTACTTTTTTTTTTTCTTGAATGATACAGGTGAAACTATACTGCCACGTATCATACCACTCCCAAGTTTCACGTCATTTGAATCAGTAGGCCTATGTTATGAACACAAATTCATTAGCAAAGGTCTTGATATATTGTATATCACAGCATAAGAAGTGAGTCAGTCAGATTCAGCAACCTCTCAGACAGATTAAATGAGCTCATTCAGTGAAAGATTTGCCAAAACTGATTCATTTCTTCTAGTTCAACTCCATAAAATTCATGTAGTGTATTAATATATTATTCATATATCAGCAGAGTCATTTCTAGCCCTTCATCAGTACTAAGGCAAAGGATCCTCATCAAAAAGTGTGTCCTTATTTTGATACTGTTTGTATAAATCATATTTAATTACAGTATCACATCATTCACAAGCTGCAGGAGCAATCAATACCTGCTTCGTTGTCGACAAAGATTTGTTTCTTGGATTGTACATTAAAATCCACTTCATTCAGCTCTTCTTTGTCTTTTAAAATACCCAGGTACTATCTTTTTTTGTAAGAAGACTCTGCAAATGATTGTGTGTGAGTGAACTGTCCGATTTATTTAACCCTCTGGGGTTCTTCATTTAGGAGTCACACTCAGAACCTTTGCGGTCAAAAGTGACCGAAGAACCCCAGAGGGTTAAACTGAATTGCAAACAATTTCAGACCTTTTTGCAAATCTAAACAGCTGAAAACACAGACCTTGATTACTGAAATGTTATCAGAGGAAATGGTTCTCGGTTGGTATAATTTCCATTGAAAGTAATATTTTATTGGGGCACAACAGTAAGCCTATTTCACTGGGACTGTATACAAGCCAGTAAATGTCACTAGGAAGTGCTGAGACCACCAGACTTGGGAGCTCTGAGACCAGCGGGCTTGAGAGCACTGAGAATGGCAGGCTGTAGAATGCTAGGACCCATGGTGGGCCAAGCTCTACAGCCGCTGGAGCTTGAGACGCATAGCTTCCCCCTAAAAATGTTTAGGGATTCTTGAGTGGTGATGGTGAGATCTTCCTCCACCTCTCCCATGGTGAAGGGGGAGCCACTCAACATGAGATCATGCTCCACAAACTTGCAAATGGTTTCCATCTATAGAAAGTTGTGCTTTAAGTTGATCATTGAGACCATAGTATTAAAAAATGATCAAGGAATTGTCCAGAAAATGAGTGGGATAGATCCAGTCCAAAAATTCTCTGGTATGGGTCTTTGAGGGAACGTTCACCCTGACAGAGAAAGATAAGGTGCATACCCGCTAGTTAGTTCCAATTTTTGGTCAGTTGTTCTGTAACAAGGAAGGCCAATGAAGGCAGACAGAGTTGGGGTACTAAGTGCAGGTATAAGTTTATTAAACAAAACAAAACATAACAGCGAACACGAGGAGCCAGAAAACAAGAGGACAAGAAAACAAGGATCCACCAAAAACAACTGACAAACTAACATAGCAAACACTGGGGCCTATATAGATAGGAGATAACAAGACAAACTAGACACAGGTGCAAAAGCAACCGAAAGAACTATAAAAGGACTACAAAACCAGAAACAGGAAACAGGAACAGAACTGGCCAAAACAAAAAAATAAAAAGTCCACATGGGAAACATGATATGGTAAATATCAATAACATCATAAGGACATTCCAAGAATGTTGTGTAAGGATGTTTTCTGTTAACTTTATGAGAATATTCATCAAGTATAAATAACATCATAAGGAGGTTATGGAAATTTTATTCTCAGAACATTTCTCTCGACATATGTATAAGAACTTTCGATAAATGTTATTTACAGAATGTTTTATCTTAACATTAACATAACCTTTAACCCTTAAATGCATGACTGTTTTGCCAATCATTCTTACATATTCGGGTCTTTATCGACCCGGATCTATATCTAACACGGAAGGATCTCTACCTGTCGCGATAATATAAAACTCCTCTGATATTAGAGTAACAATTACAGAAGAATAAAATAAATCATATTTTGTTACCTTTTGGAGCTTGAAAGGGCTCCGTTTGAGCAGATGTTTTATGCCATCATCACTGTCCTCGTCAGAGCTCATTTCCCAGTAAATTCAGCAAATAATGGGCTAGTTTTATGTTTGAGGTCACGAATATGAGCCCATTTGCGATCTCAAAACTATATAATTTTCAACATCTTCAAAATCAATATTTTGATCGCTAACAGCTTCATCAGATCCATCCAATAATAGTTACAGTCATATTTGATTGCGTTCAGTACTTGCTCTGCAGTAAATCGCTGAGCCATTTCATGGTTTTCTTATTATTTCGTTTTCTGTCTGAATGAGTCGTCACTTCAGCATTGTGTATCAGACATTGCCACCTTGTGGAATAAAGGTGAATTGCAATTATTCTGTCATCTAAGATTCAATTATTGTTGTGAAGAAAAAATATACCTACACTCATACACACCTCGGGTCATTAGCGACCCTATACAATTTTTTTTACAAAAATAGGCATTCTTTTATAATTTTATTTTTTTTTTCTTGTTATATTCTTTATAATGAATTGATTGAGGAATACCAAGAAGGTTGATGTCTAACTTTAAATGAACGAGGAGGAGGGTAGTGAATGATGTCCCGGGTCACTAAAGACCCGAGGTATGCATTTAAGGGTTAAAAATAGTGAAAGTTCTGGGAATATTCCCTGTTAGCTGGGGCACGTTCAAGCTCAAACCGGTGCGCAACGTTTTGCTACGGTTTCCGGGTTGAACAACATGTTTCCTGGAAACGGTGTGCAACGGCGTGAAACAGTTTTGAGATATGTTTTTTTCTTGTTTGGTGAGTGTGTTAAAAATGTTAGCCCAATCAGCAGCAAAATGTATATAAACCAAGCGGTATTAAAGAGACAGCTCGCACAATGGGTCCAAGTAAAGTGACTACTGTAACATAAAAATACTATACATATTTATATATTTTGCTATTGTATTTTGGAGTGACACTTTCATAAACTTTTCTATACTCTTCTGATTTTATAATGATAAATATTACGATATCATAGCACAACAACAGTGATCAGCAATAATGATAAGCCTAATACACACAATAAAAATAATCATATAGATCATAACACAGTCTCAGAGGTAAGAGGTGGATTATCCTTCAACTGAAATGTTTATCTTTTCATCCTGAAATGTGAGACAAATGTTGGATCACAACAATTAGGATCACAACAAATTCCCTTCACTCGATTGGGATGTTCCCTTTTATTCTGGACGGTAAGGGCAGTGAGGCGGGACTCAGGGTAGGATCCATATGCAAGCTTTTATTGACAGATGTGTAGTATAGACAGGCAGGGGTCATACAGGAGGAATGGCAGAATCGTAGTCATTGAACAGGCAGGGAATCAGGGCAGGCAGATATCATTCACAATCCAGTAACACAATAAACAGTCCAAGGGCAGGCAGCAGAGAATCGTAACCGGGAAACAGACAGGATAAGAAACAGGCAGACAGACCAGATAAATGACGCTCAGAATTGAAACCACAGTAAACAAGACCTCGTCCTGTGTGTGAGGAAGTGCATGGCTTAAATAGTCCAGGTAATGTGCTGCAGCTGGGTGTGGTGATTAATGATTGGTGGAGTGAGTGCAGGTGATTGCCAGGGAGGATTATGGGAAGTGTAGTCCGGGAATGACTGGAACTGTGACACAGTGACTGTAACATCAAGCGTATTTTGCAGTATTAAACACATATTTATACCAATTTCATCAGGCTCCGAAAATTCTTCAAAAAGAACACAAATAATGGACTTCTCTTGCAGCACTTGCGTCATCAGAAAAGGGTGTTCGACGCACCACCGTTTCCGTTTAAAAGATGTTTTGTAACGTTTTGTCAGGGCTGAACGCAGCCCTGGGTAATAGTTCATAGTATTCATAAAAAAAAAAAGTAGGATCAAAATGACCTTCTATTTCTGGCAAGATTCTGAAATGCGCATCTGATGGACACTTTAATATCCCATGAGGCCATTGGAGAGGATTTGTGAATGACAGTGAAGCAATGCAACTAACTCTGGTAGGTCACATGACAATGAAAACAGGACGAATGTAGTATGTCCAGATTATATTCATACTACATCCTATACAGAATACTTTTTTAATGGTTGCTAAGTAATTATGTTTTTAAAAGAAGGTACATTCAGAGAGAATGTGATTTTGGAAGCAGCCATAGTTTGTGTGGGGCCATTTCTGTGTATGTGTGTGTATTTTTGAGAAGCATGCTGCACTCTCTACAGTTCTGGAATTGCTTCCATTTGAAAACGTTTCATTAGCTGTGCATAGAGGGGGAGCTTTGATTTGACTTCCTGTTTCAACCCTTCTTTAATCTAGGCCCTTTCTAATATTTGTCTGATGGCGAATAACTTCCCCTGAAACATGGGACTAATCAGGCATGTCACTGTGCAGTGAAATTTGCTTTCAATCCATTTGTAATAGGCAGGATATTAGCAATGTCAGACAATCAAGGCTTCACGGGAGCCAGGTCTGAATGAATAGATCTGCTTTATTTGCTGCTGTTGTTTTTGTTTCCCATTGATTACGTTATTAGTGTTAGTATCCCATAAGCAATGTCGAGCTCATCTGGTAAACAAATAAAAGATCTCATTTGTGATGCAGTGAGGGATTTGATCCAGACAGACTAATGTGAGACCATTTGTTTCAGTCCCAATGTGAAATTAAATGCTGTTTTTAGCGCATCACATCTCATTTGTGCAGTTCACAGACATGTTTTCTTTGCACTTTGGATCTTTTTGATTTGCACGTGCACGCATTCATGGCTGTCAAATCAACGGACACAGATCAGACCCTTGGGTTAGTGTTTTTCTTCAGTGTTCACCGTGACATTATCCATTTGAGTGTTTTTTTGTAATGTTTCCTGTCAAATAAACACAGATATCAAATATGCAGTGTGACCAACTGCATATTCATCAGTCATCTTCTGCTTTGGAAACAGGTGGTGGAGTTGCATAAGCAGTGCTGTTTTCTTGCGGTGTCTACTCTGCGTACTGCTTATTTTACACCATGCAAAACCTCTCTAGGTTTTGTGATTTACACTCCAACCGCCCCCTTCCCTGGACTCTTATCCCTCAGGGATTGTTGTGATGGGGAAAAAAAAAATCCATCATATTTCCATGCACTCCATACAAATCAATTCACCTTCTCGCAGTCAATCAGTATGCTTCCTTCAGGCTGCTCCAAAATCCCTCCTTTGATCTTCTTCCTTGAACACAGTCATTTTCCGAACACAGAAAGCTTCGTCAAGTGTCCACATCATACTTGGCTTGCTTCCTTTATGCTATGTCTCTTCCTTTCTCTTTGTCTCAACCTTTATAAAAGCCTGTCAAACCCTTCCATCATATCATGGCCCAAATCCACATGCGACTTTGTTCTCTTTCTCTCGCCCAATTTCTGCATAGCAGAGGGGTGTTGATGCTGATGTGTAGGGTGGTCAGCGGTGAAAGAGTCTGACTAGGATGTAAACTAAAGGGATTTGGTAGCTGGTGAGGAGGAACCAAATCCACGGGCTGTGTGTGGTTCAGGCTGGTGTCAGCTTCATTCCCCAGAGGACATGCTTTCCATATGGAGCTCACGGCAGCAAGAGGTGTCCTCACAAGCCAAGTTCTATGCCCTCGAACTCTGCTCTGTTCTCTCAAGATAAAGGATGGTTCTCATGGTAGTATTTCGCTTTCTGAAAGGAAAGGGAGAATTGATAAAGGACATTCTTCTTTTTAAATAGAGGGAGAAGTCTACTTACTAAATGTCATTTATTTGTAATCACCAGTGAATATTTGGCAACTGCAAAAATATTCTTATCAAAAAAAAAAAAAAAAGTTTTTTTTGCAGTGGGGTGAGAAAAATAAAGACAGCAACAAAAAGCTCATACAACACACTCAAACTAAGCAGCTTTCTGTTAGTCAGTGCAGGGAATTTGCATGACCAACTGGATATGATTGGATATATATATATATATATATATACACACTCACCTAAAGGATTATTAGGAACACCATACTAATACTGTGTTTGACCCCCTTTCGCCTTCAGAACTGCCTTAATTCTACGTGGCATTGATTCAACAAGGTGCTGAAAGCATTCTTTAGAAATGTTGGCCCATATTGATAGGATAGCATCTTGCAGTTGATGGAGATTTGTGGGATGCACATCCAGGGCACGAAGCTCCCGTTCCTACCACATACCAAAGATGCTCTATTGGGTTGAGATCTGGTGACTGTGGGGGCCATTTTAGTACAGTGAACTCATTGTCATGTTCAAGAAACCAATTTGAAATGATTCGAGCTTTGCGACATGGTGCATTATCCTGCTGGAAGTAGCCATCAGAGGATGGGTACATGGTGGTCATAAAGGGATGGACATGGTCAGAAACAATGCTCAGGTAGGCCGTTGCATTTAAACGATGCCCAATTGGCACTAAGGGGCCTAAAGTGTGCCAAGAAAACATCCCCCACACCATTACACCACCACTACCAGCCTGCACAGTGGTAACAAGTGCGTGTTTCAGTCAAAGTTGTTCTTCTATCAGCTTGAATCAGTCGGCCCATTCTCCTCTGACCTCTAGCATCAACAAGGCATTTTCGCCCACAGGACTGCCGCATACTGGATGTTTTTCCCTTTTCACACCATTCTTTGTAAACCCTAGAAATGGTTGTTCGTGAAAATCCCAGTAACTGAGCAGATTGTGAAATACTCAGGCACCAACAACCATGCCACGCTCAAAATTGCTTAAATCACCTTTCTTTCCCATTCTGACATTCAGTTTGGAGTTCAGGAGATTGTCTTGACCAGGACCACACCCCTAATGCATTGAAGCAACTGCCATGTGATTGGTTGATTAGATAATTGCATTAATGAGAAACTGAACAGGTGTTCCTAATACTCCTTTAGGTGAGTGTATATATATATATATATATATATATATATATATATATATATATATATATATATATATAATATTATTTTATTTATTTATTTTTTTTGCATTGTGATTTAAGTTCAAAATTCAATTAAATACTGCAGTGAACAAGCTGAAAATGATCAGACTGTTGAATCTGGTTGGCAGGCTCCCACGGGTGCTGTACTTCAGCCTGTTCACATAAAGGCTGTTTCTGTGCTTCTCTGCTCTCGCAATGTGGATTAGAAAATCTCTAAGGGTTTAAGTGAATATTTTCAACCTGCATAAAACCGTACTGTTCTGAACAGCACAATATTGCAAAGCTGTGCATAAAGTCTTTCTGCAGAGAAAGGACATTCATACATCAGTAATGAAATATAAACTCTCAGTGGAGCACTTATAAATGTGAATAATGTGCAGTATTTTGTGTACAGGTATGGGTGTTTCTTCAGCTAAGTGCACTTTTATGTCCCAGGGGTGGATTTTTATTAAAAATAATAGATTAACCTTTTTTCTTTTGGTTATAAGAATGTAATTTTAAAAAGTCACATGTTACTTTTCAAATGCCTTTTATGCATGCTATACTGAATTTATTGTTTTACATACTGTACCAGACTTCGTATTAAAATGAAAATACATTAAAAAAACAAGATATTAAACTATGCTAAACTAAATAAATTTTTACACAAATTCTTACCATCCCTCATTTGTGGCATCATTCCTAATCAAGCTGTAATTTTGTCAAATAATGTGAAAAGTGTGACAGTGAGCACATTTACATGCACACAATACGCTGATAAATACAACGTTCTGTCATGAAACTCTAGAAAGTGCAGGCTAATAGATCCTTTACTCAACCTGCTCGCAATCACATTGTTATCTATAGGGCACAGCTGATTGGTTCCTGCTTTATAAGTAGCCAATGAGCCAACCTTCAAACGCTTGGTTAGCATTGCAACGTGCTTTTAGAAACTCTCCACCTTCCACACCTCCAACTGTACAGATCTGCTATGGGTAATTCACATATGCTATATTCCAATGCAAGTAAACCACACTTACAAGGCTGTATTAAAACAAACAAGCTAGAGTCTGAATCACTTGTAGTACACACCAACCATTGGCGAAGCAAAGTCAGATTCTCTTTTTTTTCTGAAGAAGCCATGCAGACATATTCATTCCCTTTCTCAGCAAAACTGGTTATATAAATAACTTGAGACTGTCCTTTTCGAGGGAACATCGATGCTGCGTCATTACATTGATGCTATGGGAACAACAATACCCACGCCGCCATACTGAGAGGATGCCTGCATTACGGGTTGTAAAAAGTATACAAGCATGAAACTGTAAAAACAGAAAGGACTTAACCCGAAAGAACCTGGGATCCAGGGGTTGAGCCCACATCCACACTATAGACCTGATGGATGTGTGTGGAGAGGACCAGCCTGCCACAGCAGAAACATCTTTCAGAGGTGCTCCTCTTGCTAGCTCCTTTGAAGCAGCCACATTTTTGGTAGAATGGGCCCTGACACCTAGAGACGAAGCAACACAGCTTGCCTTATAGGCGAGGGAAACATCATCCAAAACCCAGTGGGATATAATCTGCTTGAAAGCAGCAGAACCTCGGTTGACCCCACAAAGTAGACTTCACAAGTTCACACTTACAAATAATCAGATAAAGTAAAAGAGTATGCCTATTTGGTCTACTGTCCGGGGGAGGGCTCTGAGCTTGTAATGTGGCCCAAACCCAGAGTACTCCCCTGTATCTCTGGCTTGGATAGGGACCAGCAGATGGTGAGGAGTCAGGGTGGTGGAGGGATTCAGAAAAAAAATGTTCAAACATAATTGAGTTGGCTATATATATATATATATATATATATATATATATATATATATATATATATATATATATATATATATATATATATATATATAGGCCTCCTCTCATGCAGATTGGGTAGATCATTTGAACTCCTCCTAAACTTTGTTAATAAAACATCATAAAGAGTTGATCAGATTTACGCAGCTGGCCTAAGCAGTGGACATAAACCCTGAGGGCCCGGACTGGACATATCTTATTAAGCTTCTCCTGTTCCTGATTTTGGAGGGGAGAAGACTTGAAGATCAACAGGGTGACATGGTGATGAAAGCACCTTCGGGATGTAATCTGGCCTAGGGTGCAATATCATTTTGACCAGTTTAGGAGCAAAATCCAGGCAGGAGGAGGTGACTGAGAGGTCCTGCAAATCTCCTACCCTTTTAAGAGAAGTAATTGCTATTAGCAGAGCTACCTTAATAGTGAGACATTTCTCTGAATCTAAGGTTTCGAAGGGAGCATCTGACAACCCTTTCAATACAATAGAAAGATCCCATGAAGGAACCCGTGGTCTGTAGATAGGCCACAGCCATCTAGGACCGCATAGGAAATCCATGACAGCCCTCAGCCTATGAGTGAGGCATCCATCGTGATAGTTTTGCGATGGCAACATGTCCCTAGAGAGGAACCTAGGGTAAGAAACCGGGGACTCCTTTAAATAAATAGGGTACAAAGCCTGTGCGAGACATGAGCCGAGCATTCTTCCCTTGGAAAGAAAAGTCAAATGGGAGCAGAGCTTAAAAATTTAACTCGAGATACACGTCAGGAAATTTAATTCACAGATTGCTCATGAACTGTTTGCTTGCCACACACATTGTGATATTCATCCCTCATAAGACCTAGCAAGGAATGGCGGCACACATATTACATTTATTCATTCAGGTCGGAAGAAAGAGCAAGAGAAAGGAGGAATACCCGTCTCAAGCTCCACTTAACCAACTTAAGCTGCAATCCCCATGATCAAAGCTGCCACTCCACCTCGGCAAATGCAGAACCCTAACCACGGGGTGCAGATCCGACTTTCATTCCTCGAGAAGAGAGCCAGATGGGAGCGAAGCCTCATAATGAACACAGTCAGCCCCCTCGTGTGCTCCGCTCCCAAACACAACAAATAGAAATTG
Source organism: Megalobrama amblycephala (assembly GCF_018812025.1). Classification (NCBI taxonomy): domain Eukaryota; kingdom Metazoa; phylum Chordata; class Actinopteri; order Cypriniformes; family Xenocyprididae; genus Megalobrama; species Megalobrama amblycephala. The sequence goes on along the minus strand of NW_025953481.1, from coordinate 21,024 downwards.
TATCCATTGCAATTGTATTGTATAGAATAGGGGCATGATGAACACAGATTTTTAGTCCAAACTCTTGATCTAAGAACAGACAGTTTGACTCAGAGTGACAGACAAGCGGCTTCTGAAGACAAGAAGCTGGTGACGCTCTTGTGCAGGTGTTATTTATAGACTTAGACATGCATGATGTCTGTCACCTGACTTCATCCTTGATCACTGGCTTGGCATGTACTACATGTGATTCAGACACCAGCTCACAATGGAGGTGTTGCCAAAGTGTCAATGCAATGACGTGGTGTCGATGTTCCTTCGAAAGGGAACGTAAACATTCATGTATTTTACTCTGATTATTCTAATATGTGAGTTGTGATGTTAAGTAAAGCATTAAACCCCCCAGAGTATTTGAAAAAGTAAGCAGCAAACTTGCACAGACCCAATCTCCTCTCATATTTGAAGTTTCTACAACTGTACCACTTGTCCTTTGGTTGCACAAGCAGTAAACACATTTTGCTGCATGATTAATTGTTGAAAGATCACAATCTCGATTCAAAGTTCACCTACGTGATCTCACTCCTAAATCACAACAATTTGCTTGTGTCTATTAAACCTTTGACAAAACCACAGCAGAACATTTGAATCTGCACTGGCACTGCCGCTGACCCAGGGAGAGCAATTGTCGTACTGTATATGTATGAAGCAGCTTCACAAACAGCTTTTTAACCACACAGTATTGTTATTTCTGTGTTACAAATATTCTTATTATCATTGTAATTGTATTGGGATAAAAGTTTATAGCGATATAGCAGTAGTGATCAAAATGGAGCAAATTACCATTTGAAAGTATGGTACTTCAAATAACGATTATATCGATTACATTGTTACGCCGCCAAATTGCGACAATGTTATATTGGTCTTTGAATCACTGTTTCAAGAGACTTGTTCAAAAAACGCTGATTCATATAGTAATAAAACAACTGAAGTATTTATCAGTGAGTCATTGAATCATTCATTAAAACCGATTTTTAAAAAAATTATTAATTCAGTGTAAATAACCACTAGTATATTTTGTTATAGATGTCTTTTATTTTGAAATTTGTATGGTGAAATGTTTGACTTCCGGTTTTGGGTTGCGCGCATTTTCCGCTTCCTTTGGATGCGCGCGCGCCCTGGCTGGCTCAGTCGGTAGTGTGCAGCTTGTTGACCCAGATGCGGCAGTGGTTTCGGCACGGAGCGGTAGAGAAAAAAAAACAAAACAAAAAAAACGGTGAATTCATATTTGCAGCCCCTCCAAAGAGGCAAAAGGTATTTTAAATGGGTTGAGATATGATCATTTAGTTTGATGGTGTGTTCGTGTAAGGCAGTAGTATGTGAACAATGTTAGCTAATCGGTCACATGTTTGTATGCATTTCAGCTCTTACGTTGGTGATATGGTGTACGGTTTAAAGTTTAAAAAGGAAGGATTAAACATCATAAAACCATCAGTAAAAGTCTCATCCTTGTACGGGGGGCCTGCTACAGTAAGAGCTTCTCCTCAGCGATCTACATCGAGCATAAAGTGCTACAAAAGGGACAACGGCAATAGCACAGACAGCAAGCTACAACGGCACGGAAAATGGACGGTATCGAAGAGCAAACACGTAAGCTACAAACTGAAATCAATGAAAGGAGAGCTTTATTACATCAAGGAGATGTAGAGAGCATGTCAAGGACAGGAGTTAAAGGAAGATATTGAACGCAAAGAAAAACAATTAGCCGAACTTCACAAAATGGAGGCTGCGACCGAGTTATCCTTACCCAGGCGTTCAGAGCGGTCTAGTGTGCTAACGGAGAAAATGTTAGCCTACCAAAAAGACGAAATGATGAAAAAGGACAGAAAACTGATGAGTCTCTATGAACAATGGAAAGGGCTAATCAGAACATCCAGAGAAAGCTTAAAAACTGACTTATCAGAGCACGAGTTATGTGTAATGGCCGATGATATTGAAAAGGGTTTGAACGACATGATGAAGGTGTACAGTGAAATAAGGGAGCGTACTATGCCATCCTCTGAAACAAGACGCAAAATGGACTCTTGTGAAGCAGTAACTAAGGACATTATGAAAATACTTAATGAACGTATAACAGCAATAGATGGTGATTTTGATGCAAGTAGAGAAAGGCAACGCCTTCATCAGCTACTATCACATCAGTATGCCCACTCCATCTACGGCACCGCTTCTCAGTCTAGCGTCAGTAAGCAGTCTGACACTTCAAGCATCGCAGTCAAAAGGATTGATGCAGCGGCGGAGTTAGCTGTAAAGGAAGCAGAATATAAAATTGTGCAGGAGGAAATTAAACAAAGGGAAAAAATGAAAGATATAGAATCCGAACTTGAGCGTTTAAAGGCAGAAAAGGAAATGCAAGCTGCTCGCGCAAAACTTGAGATCTACGACAGAGAAATGAACATGGATGTGGACAGTCAGCAAATACAACCAAACAATATTCCTTTCTCTGTTGATCACCAGTCTGTTCATGAAGCGCCAGCTCCCTCTAGTGGCTTACCTCCATTAATGCCACAAAACAATGTGTCTATTCATATGTCAAGTCACACGGTGAACAACCCAAACCCCCAAATTGTAACTCAAACGCCTCTCACAGACATTTCCCAGTTGGCCCAAGCAATTCAAAACAGTATAGCTGTAAACAGAATCCCAGCGCCAATGCTCACAGTGTTCAGCGGAGATCCAATTAACTACATTGAATGGAAGGCTTCATTCTCTTCACTTGTAGACTGCAAAGACATCTCACCTGCTGATAAGCTGCACTTGCTCAAAAGGTATGTCACGGGTCCAGCTAAAAATTGTCTTGAGGGCACATTCTTTCGCAGCGATGTAGAGGCATACAAGGACGCATGGCAAAAACTTGACCTACGTTATGGACCGCCCTTTATCGTCCAGAGAGCTTTTAGAGACAAACTGTCAAAATGGCCTAAAATAAGCTCAAAAGACGCTGAAGGATTAAGAACATTTTCAGACTTTTTAAATGCATGTCTCCAAGCCACACCATACGTAAAAGGCCTAGAAATACTAAGTGACTGTGAGGAAAATCAAAAGTTACTACAGAAAGTTCCTGACTGGCTGGCAGCCCGTTGGAATCGACATGTCACAGTTACACTTATGGACGGCAAGGATTTTCCCTCTTTTAAAGACTTTGCACAATTTGTGGCAGTCGAAGCGGAGATCGCATGCAACCCGATCACTTCTTCGTATGCTCTTCACTCATGCAACACATCTCACGAGAAAAGGTCCACAAAAGACTTTAAACCAAACAGATCCACACAAGTCTTCACAACGCAAGCAACGCCACAAAACAACAAGGCAAGGACAAGTTACACAAACGTAAAGGTACCCTGCATGTTTTGCAAAGATGAAACCCATCAATTGTCAAAGTGCTCTAACTTTTCAGATCAGCCCTTAGAAGAGAAACGCACATATGTTAAGGACAATAAACTGTGCTATGGATGCTTAAAGGTGGGCCATAACGTCAAAGATTGTCGCCATCGTCACACTTGTGACATTTGCAAAGGAAGGCATCCCACTTGTTTGCACAATGACAATTACAAGGCATATGAAAGGTCTCAAAGCTATGGAAACACCACTCCAAGCACTCCAAATGAAACTGCAGCAGTCACAGCTCTCAACATATCTAAGGTGGGTCAGTCAAGTAGCACATCCATGATTGTTCCTGTGTGGGTGTCTACGGTTCAGAGCCCGTCCAAAGAGCAATTAGTTTATGCACTACTAGACACACAGAGTGACAGCACATTTGTCTGTGAAGAATTAAGCAAACAGCTACGAGCGGACGCTCACCCCGTAAAGTTAAAGCTAACTACCATGCTGGGTGTTCACTCTATTGTCAAGAGTCACAGAGTAACTGGAATGCGTGTGAGGGGTTATGACTCAGACATTTGCATCGACCTACCCCCCTCATATACCAAAGACTTTATCCCAGTTAACTATGACAACATACCCACTAGTGACACAGCAAAGCAATGGCCCCACCTGACAGAAATTGCTGATAAGATACCACCTCTTCTGAGTTGTGATGTTGGACTCCTTATAGGATTTAATTGTCCCAGAACTTTAGCTCCAAGACAAGTTCTACTAGGAGAAGGTGAGGAGCCATATGCCATCCGCACGGACCTAGGGTGGAGTATAGTTGGAGGCTCCGCACCAGAGCTCAATGAAACTCAGTCAAGTTTGTGTCATCGAATCACAATAAAGGAATTACCCATTGTAACTCCCATGGACGTGATTAATGTGCTAGAATCAGATTTTAAGGACACAAAGGCAAGTGACAACACAGTCTCACAAGAGGATCTCGTCTTTTTGGACAAACTCAAGGAAGGAATAAGGAAAAACGAACAAGGACACTATGAGATGCCTCTTCCTTTCAGACAAAGGCCACACTTGCCCAACAACCGAAAGCTTGCTGAAATCCGACTCGAACACTTAAAGCGAAAGTTCAACAAAGATGAAAATTATAAAAGAGACTACATAGCTTACATGAAAGACATTATCGAAAGGAATGATGTCGAAGAAGTACACAATGAAGGAAAACAAGGTGAACGATGGTACATTCCCCATCACGGGATTTATCACCCCAGAAAGCCCACTAAACTACGTGTTGTGTTCGATTGTTCAGCCAAACACAATGGTACAAGTCTAAATGATCATCTTCTCCAAGGGCCAGATCTGATTAACAATCTAACAGGCATCCTCCTTCGGTTCAGACAACATTCTGTTGCTCTAATGTGCGATATAGAGAAGATGTTTCACCAGTTTCACGTTCAGCGTTGCGACAGAGATTACTTGAGTTTTCTGTGGTGGAAAAACGGCAACACAGAGACACAGCCACAGGTATACAGGATGAAGGTACATCTTTTCGGTGCGACATCATCTCCAGGGTGTGCAAATTACGGTCTAAGGTATTTGGCTAAAGAACACTGTCACACACACCCTGTAGGATCTGAGTTCATGGAAAGGGACTTTTATGTGGACGATGGAGTCACAAGCACAGACACAGTTGAAAAGGCAATACAGCTCGCACAAGAGGCCACAGAGATATGCAAGCAAGGAGGGCTCCGTCTACACAAATTTATCTCAAACAGCCCTGCTGTTCTACAAAGCATCCCGCCATCTGAATGTGCAATAGAGACAAAAACAAAGGATTTGACATTCAAAGACATGCCACAAGAAAGGGCCTTGGGCATCAAATGGAACGTTGAAAGGGACTGTTTCAGATTTGATAACACTTTAAAGGACCAACCAGCAACACGTCGAGGTATCTTATCTACTGTTGCATCCATCTACGACCCCCTTGGCTTCCTGGCGCCATTCGTGCTTCATGGAAAAAGGATCTTGCAGGAAATGTGTCACCAAGGTATCAACTGGGACGACTCCCTGCCAGAAGCACTGAGGCCAAGGTGGGAGAGCTGGCAACGTGACTTTGCCAATTTAGACAAGGTAAACATAACTCGCTGTTACTTTCCTGCTAGTTTCGGAGAACTTAAAGAAATGGAGTTGCACCACTTTTCTGATGCGAGCACGAGTGGTTATGGACAATGCACCTATTTAAGAGCCAAAAACGTCAAAGAGGAGGTCCACTGTTCACTAGTAATAGCCAAAGCCCGTGTTTCTCCTACCAAGCTAACTACAATCCCCAGACTTGAGCTAACTGCAGCTGTAGTTTCAGTCTCAGTTAGTAACATGTTGAGAGATGAACTCTGCTATGCTCAAATCAAAGAGTATTTCTGGACTGATTCAAGAGTAGTTTTGGGGTACGTAAACAATGAGGTACGGCGTTTCCACACTTTTGTAGCGAATAGGGTCCAAAAGATTCGCCAAAGTACAAACCCTCAGCAATGGTTTTACGTGCCATCTGAAGAGAACCCAGCCGATAGTGCATCTAGGGGTAAATCTGTCACTGAGCTTCTCTCATCTAACTGGTTCACAGGCCCCTCCTTTCTCTGGGAGAGGGACCTGCCCACACCACAAAGTGTAGAGCTAGAATTGTCTCTTGGTGATCCAGAAGTCAGAAAAACGCAGGCAATGTTAACCAAAGTTACAGAGACATTCAGCCTTGCCGAACGTTTGTCCAAGTTCTCGTCATGGTCCAAAGCAGTCAAAGCTGTAGCACGTCTCATAAGAAGGGCCAAGAAAGTTAAATCAGATGTGCCGGCTACAGTGAGTGAACAAGAAAATGCAGTAGATGTCATCATTCAGGATGTACAAAAACACACATATGGAAAAGAGATAAAGCTATTAAACAAAGGCAATCAGCTCCCACACCACAACAAACTGTTCCACTTAGACATTTTCAGGGACACGGATGGTCTCATCAAGGTCGGAGGGAGACTTTCATCTATCAAAGACTCTTTCAAACACCCTATCGTGATTCCAAAAGAACATCACGTGACTAAACTCATAATAGCTCACTGTCACGACAAAGTAAAACACCAAGGAAAAGGCTTCACCACAAATGAAATCAGATCCAGTGGCTACTGGATCCCAGGGATGAGCAGAACCGTTGCTTCTTTCATCCGCCAGTGTGTCATTTGTCGTAGACTTCGCAAGGCTCCGGAGGGTCAGAGAATGAGCGACCTGCCAGCAGAACGCTTAGAGCCCTCTCCACCCTTCACATATTGCGGTATGGACTGTTTCGGCCCTTTTGTAACTACAGAAGGCCGAAAACAACATAAACGGTATGGACTTTTGTTCACTTGTTTTTGCTCTCGCGCCATTCACATTGAGCTATTAGAGGACCTATCCACTGACACATTCATTAACGCACTAAGGTGTTTCATTTCTACATTTTGATAGAACTTCTAGTAAATTACATGTTATTTTGTTTAGCCGTCTGTTCAGAATCATGGAAGAATCGTGATCTCTGTTTGTGATTCTCTGTGCAGCTCTAGAAAACAGGTTAACATGCATCCCACGCTTTATGGTCATGTTGTAATTTTGTAAAGAAGGTTAAGAACACACTCAATGGTATTTTGTTGTGTATATTTAGAATAAATAAATTCTAGCTATGAAATTAGCCTAGAACAGACAAAGGTTTTCAACTTTTTTATTACAAAAACCATTTAACCCTTAAATGCATACCTCGGGTCTTTAGTGACCCGGGACGTCATTCACTACCCTCCATCAACTACCCAGACATCAACCTTCTTGGTATTCCTCAAACAATTCAATATAAAGAATATAACAAGAAAAAAGTAATAAAATTATAAAAGAATGACCATTTTTGTATTCATTTTTTGTAAAAATTGTATAGGGTCACTAACGACCCGAGGTGTGTATCAGTGTACGTGTATTTTTTCTGCTCAACAATAATTTAATCTTAGATGACGGAATAAGTGCAATTCACCTTTATTCCACAAGGTGGCAATGTCTACATACACAATGCTGAAGTGACGACTCATTCAGACAGAAAACAAAATAATAAGAAAAACATGAAATGGCTCAGCGATTTACTGCAGAGCAAGTATTGAACGCAATCAAATATGACTGTAACTCTTACTGGATGGATCTGGTGAAGCTGTTAGCGATCAAAATATTGATTTTGAAGATGCTGAAAATTAAATAGTTTTGAGAATACATTTGAGATCGCAAATGGGATCATATTCGTGACCTCAAACATAAAACTAGCCTATTATTTGCTGAATTTACTGGGAAATGAGCTCTGATGAGGACAGTGATGATGGCATAAAACATCTGCTCAAACTGAGCCCTTTCAAGCTCCAAAAGGTTACACAATATGATTTATTTTATTCTTCTGTAATTGTTACTCTAATATCAGAGGAGTTTTATATTATCGCGACAGGTAGAGAACCTTCTGTGTTATATATAGATCCGGATCGATAAAGACCCGAATATGTAAGAATGATTGGCGAAACAGTCATGCATTTAATGGTTAAACATCATTTCTCCCATAGAATACTAATAAGCATAATTTTTAAGTTTTTGAGATATTTAAAAATTTGAGATTGTGTGTGAAGTACACTACATTGTTTGTGCACCAGTTACATAAACTAGTGTGAGTGTGTTTCAGTCCATAGAAAGGCCTCAGGCAATCCCTCCACACAACCCTCTGACATGTGTGATGTATGCCATCCGCAGTGTCGTGATGATGCTCATGGTAATGAAATCACATTGCAAGTAGACTCTACACACATCATACACTGACAGGCCTGCATACTATGTGCCTTATACTGCCTTGGGTGCCACGACCAAAGGGTGAATAGGAACAGCCTGGACAGAACTAAAGGTTTTTGCCTGAAGTAGAACTATCCAGATGTGCTCAGCATCCCAGAGATGAGAGAAAGTCAGATCAACTAGAAACAGGGAAAAGTCAAAGAAAAGAATGACAAGAGGAGAGTCTTAAAAAAACCCTCTAAGTTTAGTATAATGTAAAAGTACACTACCATAAAAGTTTGAGGTCAGTGCGTTTTTTTTTTTTTTTTTTTTTTTTTAATTAATATATTAATATATGTATTCAGCAATGACGCATTAATTTGATAAAAAGACAATTACTGATGTATAATGTTACAAAAATCCATGGGGGGAAAAAAGGGAAAAAATAAGGTTTCCAGGTGATAAAAAGGCCTTGAGCCTTGCCAACTTTATCCTCATAATAATAAGAAATGTTTCTTGAGCAGCAAATTGCCATATTAGACTGATTTCTAAAGGATCATGTGACACTAAAGACTGTTTACATCATGTGATACTAAAGACCGTTTACATTTAATAAACAAAATATTAAAACAGTTATTTTAAAGTGTAATATTCAACAGTATTGCTGTTTTATAATCAAATAAATGCAGCCTTGGTAAGCATAAAAAACTTCCTTTAAAACCATAAGAAACAAATCTTATCTATCCCAAACTTTGGAACACTAGTGTATATCCTTGTTGCTTTTCTTCTAACCTTTCATTGACCTTGATAAAAAGCAGATGGAAGATTTCCTTATGCATCCTTCTCTGTTTGGCATCATAGATTCAATGAAATGGAAATAGCCCATGAACATGAAAATCTACTTGAGCTGACTTACAAACCCACTTTCTCTTACTTTGATAAAATTGTTTTCATCTATATTTTACAAAAGTGTTTTTTGTTTGTGCCCAATGGATATGACAATGATATGTATTTGATAATCACATGCTCAGTTGTACAACAAATGAAACAAATAAAAGTGTCTTTGCAACAATGAAATTTAAAAAGGCCATTCATTGTAAAACCTAACGGTTGTTCTAACTAACCTTTTTTTAGATATGTCCTAGAATTTGAACTACTTTTACTCAGAAAACCCAAGTTAAAATTACTTGACTAGTTTGAGTACCATTTTGTCAAAAAAACAAACAAAAAAAAACAGGCGAGGCAAAATGTTTTTGAGGCAGGGCAATTCTTAATAGACTTTTCTCTGATTTCCTCCACTCCTGCCATTATCTTTCTTTAGTTACATGCACTCATTTTTCAAAGTGATCTTGAATGTTGAATTATCAAATAAAAAATTTGGGAGAATGTCACATAAGTTGACTTCATAAATTCATGTTGATTTCCTAAAATTTTTCTCACCATTTGAGTTATTAGTGTTCCCTTTGGTTGTACACTTGGAACTTCATTTATATTATTATAACTCTCTTCTAATTGATGCAACAAGAATTTACAGTTATTTGTGGTTTCAAAGGAAGAGACACATTAAATATATTGCTTTTAAAAAGTGACATAATTTGGCACTAAATCAATAACTAATCTAGACTAGGCAGCTAATAATTGTATTGTAAAATAAAACAATTAGCAATTATGTTACATGTACACTCTGTTCTGGACTCATTTGGACTTGTTGTTGTTCCATTTCCGACCACCAGTTAGTCACCATGGCAACTGATCACCACCATCATCACACCCAGCTGTTCCCAATTACCCTCCTTGTTATCACATGTATATAACCCTGTGTTTCTAGTCATGTGTTTTCCGGTATTGTTCGTACTATGTTGCTGTATGTTCCTGTGGATTCCTGTTTCCTTCCAATTAAAGACTTATTCTGACTCTATCTCCTCGTCGTGTGCTTAGTATACCAGCAATTGTAACAGAATACCGGACCGAAACAGTTATACAGTTTGCGGCGTGTGTTCCCCTTACACACCCGCATTTTTTGTTTTGAGCAGAAGGACCGCTCCCTCGAGGCCATTTGGTGTTAGCTCCATCAACACTGGACAGCAGCCTTTGCAACTTCCTGTATGCCGGCCTCAAAACCGCCACCAAAGCGCTGCTGTCTGGGGAAGGACCTCAAGGGAGCTTCCGTCATTATGTGGAGTGGGTGCTGGCGTCATGTGGATCTTCGATGACCGTGGATTTCTCCGACGACGCCAGTCCCACTCCTTCTCCAGTGCACAGCCATTAACACCCTGACTGCGAGGATCGGCAGCATGAGCCCACCGCAGACCACGAAGAGGACTTCGCCACGACGTTCGAGCCAGCGCCTACGAGAGCGACCGAGCGGGACATCGCCACGGAACCTGAGCAACGCGGGACTGACCAGGTGTGCGAGCCGGCTGTACCATCCGTCGCCGAGGTGATCTTAGTGGAGTATGAGGGTATGGAAGTGAGCCCCACCCAACCCCCTGCCACAGAGAGTGAGTTTTTGGTCAACCCTGGAGACATTTTTTCGGATTTAGAAGAGGTGAATATACAACCTGTTTTACTACAGTCTCTGGCCCCTCCCAGCCTCCCTCTCTCACCACCTCTTCAAAAATCTTTTGGGACTCTTTCATATTCTGAAGAACTGTTTAGCACGCTCCAAACTACTCCTCTGTCACCAGCCACGCCTGCTATCCAGTCGTCACTGTCTCCCATCAGCCCCTCAGTTTCACCATCTCCTCTCAGTGGTAGTTTTCCACCTCGGGACTGCTGGGAGCCACCTCCTCCTGGACGTGAGGAGCCTGGGGCTCCACCTCCAGCCTCAGAGCTCTTCACTCCCCCTCGACCCGTCGACCAGGCTCCTACACCTACGCTCCTTCCTCCCTCGTCGTCAGCAAGTACCATCGGGCATTCGGCCTCGCTGGGTTCCCTCGGCACGTCGGCTCCGCCTGGGTCGGACATCGGCACGCCTCTGCAACGGACTTACGGGCCAGTCGCTGCTCTCTGGCCCTCCACCCCTTCTGCGATGACTAGCTCCGCCCTTCCTCAGGCTCCACCTCTGCCCTCGGTCGCTCCAGCTCCACCTCTGCCCTCTGGATACCCGCTTCTACCTCGGGGGGGGGGGTCGTCGCTGCGGCTCCGTCGTGGTCGCCAAGGTCATCGGAGTCGTTTCAAGTCTTCGGCGTTCCGGCTGCATGGTGGGCTCCTACGCTCATGTCATCGCCTCTGCCGATCGTCCCCATGGTGACGTATGGAAATACACCACCATGGCTCCTCCCGTCAGCACCGCCGCCATGGGGCGCAGTCTTGGCTGTGTACTGGATGGTTTCGCTACTTCCTCTGTTCAAGGCTCCCCTCTGGACTTCACCACCACCTGCACCTCCCTGGTCATCACCTGCATCTCTCTGGTCACCATCACCTACACCTCCCTGGACTCCTGCTCTTCGCTTCCTCCCGGATAGCCGTCCGCCTCCCGAACCGCCTCCTACATTATCTGCTCCATCTCTTCTTCTTCCCCTCTCCACGGTGCGAGGACGCGCCTTTCCAGGAGGGGGCGATATGTTACATGTACACTCTGTTCTGGACTCATTTGGACTTGTTGTTGTTCCATTTCCCACCACCAGTTAGTCACCATGGCAACTGATCACCACCATCACACCCAGCTGTTCCCAATTACCCTCCTTGTTATCTCGTGTATATAAACCCCCACATGTTCCTGTGGATTCCTGTTTCCTTCCAAGTAAAGACTTATTCTGACTCTATCTCCTCGTCGTGTGCTTAGTATACCAGCAATTGTAACAAATTACTTCACAGATAGAATTAAGTTGACAAAACCTAAGGCTTAAGTATACTTATTTACCTTTTACAGCATTTATTGTATCAAGTTGTTCTTTACTTGTTTTGAGTCACATTTATAAATGTGACTCAAAACAAGTAAAGAACAACTTGATACAATTAAGTTGAACTTAATTCAAATAAGGCAAAGAGTTTGCACAATTGAATTAAGAAAACTGAACAAATTTGTTTTTTATGGTGTATTATGCCCTTTTACAAAGTCTTGATTTTGTTATTGGGGTATACTAGATTAGGTTTTCATGCTTGAATGTTAAAAATACAAAAAAACATTATTTTACATTGTTGCAGCCCCCCATTCCCAGTCTGTCAATAACACTCTGTTTATTTCCTGTCACTATGAAACCCCTCATGAAAAGCGCACATCAGAAATGTCACACTCCTTACCATAACCGCAAGTTTCAACACACTACTAAAGCAACTCAACCAGGCCTCATCCCCCTTTTATTTTAGTATACCTTGGGCGGGAATTATTTAATGAGGAATAATGTGACATGTACATTCCTGGAAGAAAACTCAAGACTACGATTGAGGCATTTCAGGGAGTTCAGAAACAGTGCTAACTGATATAGAAAATAACTCATCTATTTATTTACTATTTGTTTATTTATCTTTTACAGCAGTTAACTTTTATTTAAACAATCCTGGATATAGCATGATAATTAAACATATTTAAATAAATAGATTTTGGTTCACAAATTTGACTGAGGAATGAGAACAGGTTGCCTATAGACTAGCAGCACTAGTGGCAGTTGACATGCGCTTATAGGTCATTTGTATGCAGCAGTTGCACCGTTGTAAACCCCACAGGAAATAGACCAGCCACCAAACAAGCCCCAGATTCTCTGAACTCCCACTGTCAAGGTACCAATCTAACTCAATTTTATCATGCTCTCAAAGTGCTACCCAGCCTTGTGTCTCTGAAGCTATCCTCCTTCAGTCTCTTTTTCTTTCTCTCAACAAATTGTGTTTCTGATCATGCTGTGTTCTTGTGTTTGCTCTCACAACAAAGGAATCGGGCAACAGGATCTGACAGAGAGAAGGAATGGCAGTCGACATCACAATTACGCAACCCCCGATGTGGAGGGCTGACCTTAAACACTTAAAGCTAAAAGAGCCAGGCTCAGGCCGCTTGCTCTTTTTCTCATTAGTCAGACTTCTTGACCTTTTAGTTGATTTTTGCTCTCCTTATTTCTTTCACATCCTCATTTATCAAACTTAAAAAAAAAAAAAAAAAAAAAACCTGTAGGAAGAGTTTAAAGAATGGAGTGCTGTCATAAACCATGCTAGACTTGCATGCATTTTCTGACTGTTTACTGAAGACTTCCTCTTACGTACATAACCATACATAATGACCAATGAGAAAGCTTGTTACTAACCCAAATACTATTTATCATTCCCAGTACTACTATCTCTCCCCTTTTGGGTGAATTATGTCAACTTTTTAACAAATGAAATTAGAACACAATTTCAATTACACTGCTGCGAACATCACAAACGTAAAACATTATGCAAACAAATATTTCCACGGATAAATTCTCTGATGCACTAGTCAAACAACCTCAACAACAAATTTGGGTACTGATGAAAATTCTGGGCAAATATGACTGGTAACACAAAAGCTTTTTTTCTCAGCAGCAGTAGGTTCTATGGAAAAAATAGATGTTCCCTGATTCGGGTAATATATCTTGTTCATGTTGAGTAGCAATATTCCCTGGAATTGCTTAGAGATGTTTTCAATTCCTACAAAGTTCTCCATGGTCAGCTGACACATAGTATGACCTCGGCTGCTCAGGACTTACAGTCCCTTTTGTTGTCCACTCTTTTTCACCATCCAACTTTAGGTGCACAGAATCCCCAGGGCGTAGCGGCGATAAGGATCCAGCACCATGTCGTCAGTTGAAGAAGTATATCTAAGATTCCTTTGCTTTGTGATCCTAGCTTCCTCTATTTTCAAGTCAGGCCATTCTGAGGCCAAGTTACTTACCGTCACTGGAATTGTAGTCCTGAGGTGCCTATCCACGAGAAGCTGTGATGGACTGCACCCTGTAGCTGCTATTGGAGTTGCCCTATATGCTAGAAGGGCCAAAAAGGGTCGCCCTGCTTCAGTTTCTTCTTTGCAGTATCTCTCTCAGCCTCTCTGTTTGATTGTGGGAAGTAAGGACTGGATGTCACATGAACAAAACCGTACTGTTCTGCATCTTAAACTCAACTTAAATGAACTGTTGAGCATTGTCAGTGCACAGCCCTTCAGGGATGCCAGAACATGCAAACATACTCTTTAATTTGGCAATCTCTTTTCTGCTTGTCATGTCCGCCAAGTGTGCTATTTCAATAAATCTTGACTAATAGTCCACTACAACAATGTATTTATGGTCACCTCCTTCACAGAGATCTACCCCAAGGTGTCTCCATTGACCTGGTGGTAACTTTGTCACCAGCAATGGCTCCTTGCTTTGAGTTGGCCTATTACTCTGACATGACTGGCATTTACTTACTTTGTGTTTTAGATCAGTGCTGATGCCTGGCCACAATACTGTTAGGTGAGCCCGTTTGCAACACTTGCTAAGTCCTTGGTGGCCTTCGTGAATGCGAGCAAGTACTTCATCTCTCATTTTGACTAGGATCACGATTCTTGACCCATGCATGAGAAGCCCTGTCATCTTGTTCAAAATCCCTGTTGGCTAAAGTAGACTCGCAAATTGACAGGCACCGCTTTTACAAGTTCATGTTTTTTTTCCAGACATATTTAAGCAAGCTTTGCAGCTCCTCATCTGCTTTCATAGCATCAGCTATCTGTTGTGGCTTCTGACAAGAAGCCACCAAGTGCCCCTCAACTCCATCTATGTAGGCCTCGACTTCCTCTTCGAGGTCTGACTGTTCTGAGTCGGCCAAAGGGTGTCTGAACAGCATGTCCGCTATAAACAGAGAGTTTTCTGGGGTATACACTGCCACTGGGTTGAAGTGCATCATCCTAATTGGGAGTCACTGACAGCGAATGGGGACCTCATCAAGGTTTTTCTGGTTTATCAAAGGAATTAAATGTTTGTGATCAGTGAGTACTTTGAAGGACTCCAGACAACAGAGGTATCATGGCCGCTTTTCGTATGTCCAAACCGAAGCCAGACGCTCCTTTTCTAAGATTTGGGCCTAGCGATTCTCCACAGCTGTGAGAGTATGGGAACAGAAAGCCACTGGAAGCATCTTCCCATCATGCTCTTGAAGCAATGCGCCCCTATTGCATGTAGCAGCACACCCCCTTGACATTCCAAAGTAGCTCAGTCATATGTTTCTGAAATATCTCTGGAGCACTAGTTAAGCCGAACGGCAAACGACAAAAACATTACCTCTTGAAGTACACAACCTCTTGCTGGCGTCATATAGCGGAATCTGCCAGAAACTGCTAGTTGCATCCAGACTAGAAAAGATTGTCACCTCCGCCAGTTTAGAAGTGATGTTATCCAAGGTTGGCAGAATATACTTTTCATGAATGACAGCTCTGTTCAGTCATTTGAGGTTGACACATATCCTGTTTCCGTTCATTTTGGTGTCTGGCACCATTGGGGCACACCATGGGGTGGGCTCAGAAACCTTTTCAATTATGCACAGCAGCTCCATTATATCCAATTCTTGTTTGACTTTTGTAATTATTGGGATTGGTACTCTACGAGCTACATGGACACTATACGGCTCTGCTGTACTTTTGAGTATTATTTTTACTGATTCGCATACCATCAGTCCCAAAGAGCCAAACACAATCTCTCTTATTTAATCTATTCTTTTTATGAGCCTCATTTATATTGCAGTACTGAGTCTGAGCAAACTTCCAACATGGGCTCCTCTTACCACTTATGCATTCATCACGTGCATTTTTTTTTCTTTTTTTTTTTTCTTTTCACACTTTTGCTCTCAGTTGGCCCATACACTCCAGCTTGCCACCAGTACTGTTCAGTATGACGTTTGTTTTGCTCAGTGGTATTTTATTCTTTAGGCTTAGCTTTTCTCAGATATTACAGTGGCATCTGCACTGGAGTCAATTTTGAAATTAATTATTTGTCCAACAATGAGACTGTCAACAGTCCATGGTGGAATGGGTGCATCCTGACTTTGAACAGAGTCTAAGAACATTGCTGACCCCGCATCTTCATAAGATGTCACTTTTGCACTGTCTTAGTGTGGCAGACCACAGAGAAATGGCCAATCATTTTGCACTATCTACATTCTGCTTTCTTAGCAGGACAGTATTCTCTCTGATTATGTGTCTTGTTACATCTTGTGCATTTCTTCCTCTCACATTAATTTCTATAAACTTGTCCTTTTCTTTGTCTATCAGAGCTATTTTTTCTTCCTCTGCCACAATTTTGTTGGGATAATTTAACCTCCTCCAATTTACTTTCACTGTGCTCAGCATTTTGGTTTTTAATGAGTTTGTGGCTACGTGCCATTTTAATTGCTCTGGTGAGCATCAGTGTTCCTTGAAGCTGCAGTTTTTCTGACAGAGATTTGTCTCTCAGTCCAATCACAATCCTGTCTCGGATATATTCGTCTTTAAGTTCGCCAAAATTGCAATGTTCTGAGAGGTCATACAGTCCCCTTATGAAAGCCTGCTATGTCCCATCATGCTGACACCTCTGAAGTATATAACGTGATGTATATAACGTTTCTTGGGGAGGTGAAGTGCTTGTCAAACTTCTGAATCACCACTTCATAGTTATCTCTGTTGTCATCATTGTCATACGAGAATTATTTGAATATATTCTCTGCATCCTTGCCCATGGAGTAAATGAGAGCGCTGACCTGCACGTCGCCAACCTCTAATGATAATTTGGTGGCTGTTGTGTAGTGCATGAATCTTTGTTTCCACTCCGGCCATTCACTTGGCTTTTTGAACGGGAAACTTTCGGCAGTGAAAATTTGAGCATGGTCCTCGACTGTATAGCTCTTTACTCAAAGGGGCAATATGCCGTCAATCTTATACTGTCCACTGAGACTTGCATGCATTTTCTGACTGTTTACTGTATACTTCCTCATATATTCCTCATATACATACATAATGACCAATGAGAAAGCTTGTTACTAACCCAAATACTATTTATCAGAGAGTGCAACAGTGACTGCTCACTTTTTCAGTGGCCTTGGTTTTGGAAGTATTTTTACAAATAAGGAACTAAACTGTAATCCCATTGAGCATTGCAATGCAATAAAAAAAGATGATATACAATACTGTACTACTGAGTTGTAACATTCACTATAAATATAAAATGTCTCAGGTTATGACTGTAACCATGCCTCCCTGAAAAGGGGAATGGAATGTCTTGGATCAACGCTATGGGGATGCCATCAGTGTATCCAGTGTCTGAAGCACAGTGAACACACTCCAATTTCATTGACTAGTGATAGTCAGGGATATCATTAGCAGAGCACCCGGAAGTATAACAGGTTGTCTGTGATACACGTCATCAACCTTTTTGTCTGAAGGAGACATGCAGGCAGACCCAAAGACATGGTAATGAGATGCAGTGTCTTGTTCCCTTTCTTAGGGAACCACGGTTACATTTGTAACCTGAGATGTTCCCTTTCATTGACATCTGCGGAATCACCTGTTGCAAAACCAAGAAATCTCAAACTGCGGAGAGCCTGCAAACAAAAACCGAAATCAACAAAGCCCGTCCTGAAATGAGAGTAAATATCAGCATGGCTTTTGACAGGCAGTGACAACTCCAAGATCTGAAGAGATTAAAACAGAGATGCCTTTTTTTCTGTTGAACAGATAAGACATTTCAGTGGCTCAGTAGGTAGATAGCTAATTTGTGATGTGTGATCTGATCTGACTAAGCAATCATTAGAGCAGATATGTTACTTGTACATATGACTTTTTTTTTTTTTTTTTTTTTTTTCGAAATATATGCTTTGTAGGACATAGTTCTTATTGTCATGTTAATGTACAATGACAAATCCGATCTGATGTGGTGATCACAGATTCATCCGCGATGAGGAGCAGTGCTGAAGCACAACCCACTTAAAAAAACCCTCCAATATTATGTTTCAAACAGAGATGGCGATAGAGAGGCAAAAGCTCTAAATAATACTGAACTGTATTTAAGCGTAGCACACTCAGACAAACCCAGAGCTTTGACTGTGCAACGTAAGGCTTGTCGTAAGATTCATTGCGAGTCAGTGAACAGAGGCCCTCCAACAGTTCTTACCCTGAGACATCTCAGCCCCATCTCACCCCCTTTCCCCCCAGATATGAACATCTAATGAAATTATACAGAGAAACAAATACAACAAAGCATCCTGACCTTGCTTCCCTTGAACCCAAAGGTCATGTTTGAGTGACAGGTGGGTTGTTTACCAGGACCTATGGGATGAGTGCACAGCCCTGAACTCCTTGTACTCCTGTTTTTTTTTTTTTTTACTCCCTCTCTTTAACATTCGCCCCTCTCCTTGGAATCATCAGCTGTCTATGAGAGTCAAACTGTGGTAAAAACATTATATGATTTGAGTTAGAATTCAGCACTACTTATAGCGCAGAAGTGTAAGGTTTCCGGTTTGTATAGTTCACCAAAGCCCAAATAGCTCTTGATATCACCTTGGAATCAGCACTAGATTTGGTTTCCAAGGTGCTTGGCTTTAAGAATGAGACAGCTTTACGAAATGGCTTGCATCAGTGACCTCGCTAGATTGATCATCCAGACTTGCATCTCACATGAGAAGCTGTCAGAGAAAGCGAGAGAAAAATCGTGTGTGGTTTGTGAAATGAAAGTGAGCACTAGGATTTAGGAAGACAATTTGATGTGCACCTACATCTGTGACAGATATAACAATTTTGCAGGAGGAAAGTACATTTAGCAGGTATTGCCCTAAAAATTGATGCTTGGAAATGTTTGGAATGTTCTGAATTTTTAGCAGCCATTACTTCAGTTTTATGATCTTTCAGAAATCATTCTAATATGCTGATTTGGTGGTCAGTTATTATTAATAATGGTTCTTTTTATTATTGTTGATGAAAACAGTTTTTGCTCCTTAATGTTTTTGTGGGAACCATGCTATTTTTTTCAGGATTCTGTAAAATGCAACCTTGGTGAGCATAAGAGAATTCTTTCATAAACATGAATAAATCTTAATTATTCCAAACTTTTGAACCGGTATTGTATATAATACCTTACACTTTATTTCGATGGTCCACTGTAGACATTCTACTAACTATAAGTAACTTGTCAACTACATATCAACTAACTCTCATTAGAGTATTAGTAGACTGTTAGGTTAGGGTTTCAGAAATTAGAATAAGTTTACATGTAGTTGCAAAGTTACTTATAGTCAGTAGAAAATCTAAAGTAGACAATCGAAATAAAGTGTTAGCAGATATTAAGCAGACAGTCTACTAATACTCTAATGACTGGTAGTTGACATGTAGTTATAAAGTTACTTATATTTAAAATGTCTAATCGGAATAAAGTGTTACCTGTTAAAGAAATTAAATTCAAATAGTGACAGTAAAGACATTTATAAGGTTACAAAAGATTTCTGTTACAAATAAATTCTGTTCTTCAAAAGTTTTGTTCATCAAAGTATGCAGCAGTTATGTAATACTGTATGTTGTCAGGCCCAAATGGCTTTTGGTTTAATTTATGGAATTCATAGATGAAATCATTTGTCCCCAAGCAACAGCAGACCTCATTTTGAAATTTTTTGTTTTATCTGATATGATGCCAAGCATTTGTTCTTCACAGAATGCACATTAATAATTGCTCTTATTGCGCTTATGTTGTTATTTCTCAAGATTGTTTGAGAAGACAAAAAGGTGCTGAGTGAGACTGCTGACAGTATGACTGCTTAAAATTATTACTGTATATTTACTGCAGCAAAAAACATGATATGAGGGGGAAATTAAGTAGAATTCTGTAGAATGGTCATACATAAACAAGATATTTAATAAACAAGCATTCGAGGCAAGGGATGGGATATACTGGATTTTGTGACTGGCAGACTTTCTTCTGAAAACTTTGGAACATCAGATTCAGCTGTGATTCCATCTAAACCTGTGAAAATGAATTAATGGATTGCTGATGACTACAAACCTTAATTAATATAAACCCTTTTTTAAAACAAATTATGTGTTTGCTTCATAATCTTAGTGAATATAATTTTCGGACTTTCTAAAGACTGAGCATATTTGAAAAGACTTCAAAGCCATATTTGTGCTCACTTTCAGCTTTGACAGAGATCTATAATTACAAAGCAGGTCAGACTGGTTTTAATTAAGGGAGAGTTAATGTTCCCAGCTCATGTAATCCGTGTCTGATTAAGTCGTACGTGAGGGATAGTGAGGAAGTGAGATCCTCACTTGTTATTCTCGCTCAAATTTCTTGTCCTTTTACGAGTCATGACCCTGGAGCAAACGCAGTGGGAGCTTATTAAATGTTTTAAACCTCACTGCCTGGCTGCAGACCCACACCAACAGACTCTCCCCAAACAAAGTCATGAAGGATTTTGTACACATCTTTCAGTCTGAGTTAAGCTGAGCTAAGGTCCAGTTAACCTCTTTGAAGCAGTGTTTGCTGTGCTCTTAATGGCAAGGTAACATTTTTGTACTATGCCGCCACCCTGTCTGTGAGGGCAAGCTGGGTCTAAAGCTGAATAAGTGAATCTAATCCTTACTCTGAGGGTCAGCTCCAGCCATTTTTCTTTCCTTCCTCCATATATATTGTAGTTGTACAGCTAGAGCATTTAGATCACGGATACTAACTTTGGAAAGCTCAGGGGTCACAAAGCAGGATTCCTTTAGCCTAAGAGTTGCACTCATTTTTTTTAAAGATTTTTTTAAATTGTATTAATGTGCGCAAAACTATGTGTGATATGTATAAAGATCAAAACTTTTTTTAATATAATTTTATATAAAGATATAAAACATTATTTTGTGGAAAAACCAAAAACATAAAAAAAGTTATATTTAAAATCACTATAAAATCAAGATTGAAAATTCTTCTTCTTTTT